>NC_090924.1:710756818-711048634 GCF_040938575.1 Ambystoma mexicanum | reverse complement strand
GAAAGACAGCAATCCTTTTTGTGCATTAAAATTATCAGTAGATTTATCAGCACTTTCTGATACTTTTGATGTTTTTTTATTACTGTACTTTCCCTGTATATGCTCATATTTTTATATGTTGTACTCACCCTATTTTCCTTAGGGTCCAGACACATCATGTGATATATATAGATAGGGTAAGTAACAGCTTTGAAACAGAGCAATCATTTCTCTGCATAAAGGTCATCAGTTAGGTTATGAACACTTTCTGCTACTAACATTTTTTACTGAATATAAATGACACGGACGCGGTAGCGTCCATGAAGTTATGGTTAAGTTGGTGTTTCCATAGGAAGAGCATTTTTTGGGCGGCTTATAACTTCGCTCCCTCTGGACGAATCCTCACCAAACTTTGCAAAAAAAGTATACGGCCCACTCTGAATTTTTTTGCAAAGTGCAAAGTTTGGTGAGGATTCGTCCAGGGGGAGAAAAGTTATAGGGGGGGTCCCAAAACTTTTTTTTTTTCCCATAGACGGAATGGGACAAAGCTTTGCGCACGGCTACAGCCCGAACCGCTGGACGGATTTACACCAAATTTGCGGCGGGAGCGGCAGCCTGGTCCCGAAAGTGTGCTTTTGCAAATTTGGTGTACATCTGTCCAGTAGTTTTTCAGAAAAATGACCAAAATGTAAGGCAAAAAATTAGTGATATCTGTGTTCGCTTCGCGGACGGACTTCCCTTTTTGCTCCGTGGACAGCACCCCGATTGGCCCATGGCCTTGCGTCATGTCCGCGGACATGCGACGTGTTCGCTGATTGGACGGCAAGGGGTGTGGAGCGCGTCATATTTTCTGTGGCACCCGCCATCTTGTATTCGCCGTCGACCGCGTACAGCGCGGTGAAACGTGGATAGAAAATTGTATTTAGTGCCGTGTGTTGGTGTGTAAGAGTGTTTGGGGAGGGTGGGGAGTATGAGATAGGTTCAATGTTTTGTTTTTTTATGTGCTAGATGTTTTTGTTGCGTTTGATTTGTCCGCGGAGAACACGGCTGTTCTGACATTTTGTAAATAAACTAAATGGTGGGGTGTTTAGAGGACCGAGTATGTGTCATTTTTGTTCGCAAGGAAGGTAAAAATGAGCTATGAACACTCGCGGTGTACTTAATTGTTCGTAAATACACAAACTGGGGGTGTCCTCAGGACGCTGTCCGTATTGGAATCTGTCTAGTTGAATGTGTTCTAAGAACACTTGCGGTGTCCCGAAATGGTTGCAATTACACAAAATGGGGGTGTTCTGAGAACATTGTTTGTATTGTTCGTTGTCAGGGTGAAAGTGTTTTAAGACCACTCCTTTTATCCGCCAATAGTACAATTTCCTATGGGCGTCAACCGACTTTTTGTCCACTAAAGAAACGATAAATCCGGCTGGTGTGCGCCGACATTATGTGATAATCCTATGACTGGCGCTATTGACCTGGCTGACTTGCTTTTGCGACACTAAATCATATCTCCCACCCCTAAGCCTGATATTATCAAAGCATTCATATTCCCCGCCTCTCTACGTGAGGTTACAGGGTGCATCATCAAACGGGCCCAGTTCTCTGCAGTCCTAAGTGACTTTACACAGAACCCTGAAGACAACACATATTATGTCACAACACAGCGTGCCACAATTCGGAATATGGAACAGTGATTTAAAAGCAAACAGCAAGATTGTAAATTTTGTAAAGTACATTTATTTGACATCAAATGTTTAGAGAATATTCAGCAATTTGCATTTGTCTTTGTTGTCGATCCGCAAAGGTTCATGTTGAGGCACGCAATGTTTCTTTGCGGTACAGAGGGTGTTAGATCAGCTTACAACTCAGTGCGCCACAATTCGGAATATGAAACTGTGGTTTAAAAGTAAACAGCAGGATTGTAAATTTGGTAAAGTACATTTATTTCAC
This sequence comes from Ambystoma mexicanum, assembly GCF_040938575.1. NCBI lineage: Eukaryota > Metazoa > Chordata > Amphibia > Caudata > Ambystomatidae > Ambystoma > Ambystoma mexicanum. Next base: position 711,046,708 of record NC_090924.1, on the reverse strand, counting down.
ATTAAATGTTTAGTGAATATTCAGCGATTTGCTATTGTCTCTGCTGTCGATCAGGAAAAGTTTATTTGGAGCCACGCGTTGTTCCTTTGCGGTAGATAGGCTGTTGGTTTATGATAAAAGCAGTAAATGGTCGCTCTGATAATCGGAAGGTTGCTCCAACAACGAGCCATTAGACCACCCTATTGGTTGGTATGTTGTTTGTAGCCGCTAGTACTGCGTAAGGGCATATTGGTCCTTGGCGATTGTCCCATAAAATGGTGAGGGTCATGAAGTTACATATTTGGACCTGCACCTGGCAGTTGAAGACCCCATCCGCTGGAGTCTGTAAATCGTGACATAGGCAAAATGGGGCCACATACCTGTTTTAAAAAACATAAATTAGTCTCACCAGCCGATCTTCATTAAAAATCATCATTTTATTTATTAGGGCGTGAAACTATTTGCTATTGAAGATAGTGCAACCGAGTATGTTAATAATAAAATAATAATATTTTCCCATTCATATAGCGCTAAGAACCGTGAGGTATCTAAGCGGTGCTTATTATTAACCACGGTGTGTGGTGCTCATTTATCGACCACGGAAGGATGAAAGGCTGAGTTTGGCCTTGCCGGGATTCAAACTTGCATTAGCAAGCTGTGCACGGATGTCAAAGCGAGCGTTGTACTCGCTGTGCCACTTGACAGGCTACAGTGATGTGGCACAGCGAGTAGAGCGCTTGACCGCCTATAGACTGGTTAAATTATTTCTATTAACCCACCCTGTGTCGTCTGCCTTTTTCAGAGCCCTCTAAACGACAGGGGATCAATTCGGCGGTGATAGTGCGCGGTAGAAAACATTATGCCACTTTCAACGAACAAGTTCAACTTGAGCGGTTTTTAATGCTACACTATTGTAATTATATTTGGTATAAAATAATCTAAAGGGTTACTTACAGTACAATTGCAATTTCCATTGTCTACGAGTGGTGCAGTCCCAAAATCCGACTCTGCGTGTCCGAATGATCTTTCGCATAGTGATATAATATATAAAAGTGGTTTCGTTTCAGAAATTTCATCTTTATCTTCTCTTACGTTTTAGCAACACTCCTTCAAGAGAAGACTTTCATCACAATCTCTGTCTGTCAAGGTCAAAACACAATACAACCTTATAGTCCGCTTCGTGAGCCTCTCCGGGGCCCGAGAAAAACATGGAAGCAGCTGACCTTCACTGTGAACGAGCATAAATTCTTACTTTGCAACATTCTGTGTAAAGCCATCTGTAGAAGTTGGTTTTTGCACGCCATGTTTGTATATTGTTTGCGTGATATTAAAAAAAAATTGTTTAAAGGATGTTATGGTTCTAAGTACAGCCGAAAGACCCCTGAAAATCGCAAGTTATGGTAAGCTATGAAAAATAACTCGCGCCACCACCGTGCACTGCTAAGACTAACACCCAGGACATCAAAGATGACATCGCAAATGTCATTGATGAAATCACTGATGACATCACATGTGTATGTACTTTTCATGGAATTTGTGTACTAGGGATTTTTATTATAATGTTGCGAAAAAAGTGTCAAGGATATTGCAATAAATATCATACCGTTATTAGTGCTTTGAACGATGCATTGATATAAATAGCATTGTATTATGGGATTCTATCTAGTATACTGAGCTACTAATGGAGAAACATAGCATTGTGTGCAGAGTACAAGATGAAAATATAATATTTGAATAATGAAATGATAATTGTCCTGAAATGTTCGAAAATTCACAAAATGGGCGTGTTCTGAGGATGTTATTCGTATTGTGTGATTGCTTAGCTGTATGCAATGAAGGAATGGCACAGAGAGTAAAGTGGACGCCGTCCGCGGACTCCGCGGCTGTTCATGGACAGGGCGTGCTACATCCGGGTTTTTCCAGGAAATCCAACATGGAAAGAAGACTGTGCGGATCAGCCAATCAGATGTCGAGGTTGTGGATTTGTGTTGAAAGAGACTGTGTGTGGTGAAGATGGCAGAAGTAGAGAAAGTCAGGGTGTTGGTGCTTGGAGATATGTTTGTGACACACCTAGCATTGCTTTGCTGAGGACAAAAAACTGAACTATTGTCCCATATTGCCCTAGCTAGTAATCCAGAAAAAAATACTTTTGCATTTGGAAGGATGTTCATTACTGCTTGAACCAAGTGTTCCAAATCTGCCAACAAAGTAGGGGCACTGACATAGTCCAAATGGAAAGCACCATAGTGCAAAACTACCACATGGGGACTGTTCATCCTGCCCATATCTTCACAAACTTGTACAATTCCCTGTACATTGCAATCAGGCACAATGCTCCACACCACCTCCACTCCTTTACCATCAAAATTCTTTGCAACATGCCTGCATTGAGCATACTGTTGTAAACCATGCACAAACATATCTCCAAGCACCAACACCCTGACTTTCTCCACTTCTGCCATCTTCACTACACACAGTCTCTTTCAACACAAATCCACAACCTTAACATCTGATTGGCTGATCCCTACAGCCTTCTTTCCATGCTGGATTTGCTGGAAAACCCCAGATGTAGCACGCCCTGTCCACGGACAGCCACAGTGTCCGCGGACCGCGTAACTCTTGGACAGCCCTTCTACCATTTCCACTTCACTCTCTGTGCCATTCCCTCATTGCATACTGCTAAGCATTCACACAATACGGAGAACGTCCTCAGAACGCCCCCATTTTGTTTATTTTCGAACATTTCAGGACACCGCGACTGTTCTTATAACACATGCAACTTGCCAGCGAACAATACGGACAACGTCCTCAGAACACCCCCATTTTCTTTATGTACGAACATTTCAGGACACCGCAAGTGTTCTTCTGACTCACTCTTTTTTCTTTAGCTGACATATCTAGGCCACATGGTTTTCTTCAGTAACAGTCAGAAACTAAAAATTGTATTTTATTTGTAGACGTATCCTACAAGTAGGTTCTTATAGTCATTTCCTTATTGTCCAGTCACATCATATGAAACATATACATAGGGGAAGACACAAGCTTTAAGACAGCATTATTTTCATGCAAATAAATGATGATTTCTCTGTTTCAAAGCTGCCATTTACCCTACGTATGTGTATATTGGTATGTGTTCTTGTCTCTTTGTGTTTTCTCTATAGTAATGCAATTATGTAATACATGGGTTTTATTAGCTACTTATTACATATTTCACAGTACACAAAAATCTATTAAGAAAACAATTATCATTTCATTATTCAACATATTAACATTACGAATATTATACCTTCATCTTGTACGCTGCACACAATGCTATGTTTCTGCATTAGTAGCTTAATATACTAGATAGAACCCCATAATAGAATGATATTTATATCAATCCATCGTTCAAAGCACTAATTAGGGTATGATATTTATTGGAATGATCCTTGACACTTTTTTCGCAAAATTATAATAAGAATCCCTTGTACACATTTTTCATGAAAAGTACATACACATGTGATGTCATCAGTGATGTCATCAATGACATTTGTGATGTCATCTTTCATGTCGTGGGTGTTAGTCTTAGCAGTGCACTGTGGTGGCACGAGTTATGGTTGCTTAGCTTACCATAACTGGCGAATTTCAAGGGTTTTTCTTGGAACCATAACGTCCCTTTAACAATGTTTTTTTCACTGAAATTTATAGGTTTTTAGCAGCCGTTAACAACGTTTTTCTATTAGCACGCAAACAATATACAAAGATGGAGTGTAAAAAGCAATTTCTCAGAGATGGCTGTATACAGAATGTTGCAAACTAAGAATTTATGGTCGTTTACAGTGAAGGTCAGCTGCTTCCATTTTTAGCTCGCGTGCCAGAGAGGCCCACGACTCGCACTATAAGGTTCTATTGTTTTTTTACCTTGACAGACAGGGATCGTGCTAAAAGACTTCTTTTGAAGGAGTGTTGCAAAAACGTAAGACACGATAAGGATGAAATTTCTGAAACGAAACCACTTTTATATATTATATCACTATGAGAAAGATCGTTGGCACAGACAGTCATATTTTGGGACTGCACTACGCTTAGACAATGGAAAATGCCAATATAATGTAAGTAACCCTTTAGATTATTTTATACCGGAATATAATAAGAATAGCGTGCGTTAAAGCCCGGTTAAGTTGTACTTGTTTGTTCAATGTGGCATAGTGTTTTCTACCACGCACTATCACCGCCGAATTGGTCCCCTGTCGCTTAGAGGGCTCTGAAAAAGGAAGAGGACAGAGGATGGATTAATGGGAATAAGTTAACATACTCCGTTGCACTATCCTCACTAGCAAATAGTTTCACGCCCTAATAAATAAAATGAATATTTTTAATGAAGATCGGCTGGTGGGACTAATTTATGTTTTTTAAAACAGGTACGTCCTTCCATATTGTCAATGCCACGATTTTCAGACCCCAGCCGATGGTTTCTTTAACTGCCAGGTGCAGCTCCAAGCTCCATGTAAGCAACTTCATGACCCTCACCAAGCAACATATCAACCATTATGGTGGTCTAATGCCTTGTTGTTGGAGCAGCCTTCTGATTATCAGTGCGACCATTTGCTTCTTTTATCATAAACCAACAACCTGTGTACCCTAATGCCTCGTTGCTGGAGCAGCCTTCCGATTATCAGTGCGACAATTTGCTTCTTTTATCATAAACCAACAGCCTGTGTACCCTAATGCCTCGTTGTTGGAGCAGCCTTCCGATTATCAGTGCGACAATTTGCTTCTTTTATCATAAACCAACAGCCTGTGTACCGCAAAGGAACAGCGCATGGCTCAAGATGAACTTTTGCTGATCGACAGCAAAGACAAATGCAAATCGCTGAATATTCTCTAAACATTTGATGTGAAATAAATGTACTTTACCAAATGTACAATGTTGCTGTTTGCTTTTAAATCACAGTTTCATATTCCGAATTGTGGCGCGCTGTGTTGTGAGATGATGTGTGTTGTTTTCCGGGTTCTGTGTAAAGTCGTGTAGGACTGGAGACGACTGAGCGCGTTTGGCTACGCACCCTGTAAGGTCACGGAGAGGGACGGGAAATATGAATGCTTTGATAATGTCAGGCTTAGGGGCGGGAGATATGATTTAGTGTTGCAAAAGCAGGTCAGCCGGGTCGATGGGGCAAGTGATAGGATTATCACATAATGTCGGTGCACAGCAGCCTGATTTATCGTTTCTTTAGTGGACAAAAAGTCGGGTAAGGCCCATAGGAAATTGTAATGTCAGCGGACATAAGGAGGGTTCTTAGAACACTTTCAACCTGACAACGAACAATACAAACAGCGTTCTCAGAACACCCCCATTTTGTTTAATTGCAAACATTTCAGGACACCGCGAGTGCTCTTAGAACACATTCAACTTGCCAGAGTACAATACGGACAGCGTCCTCAGGACATCCCCATTTTGTTTATGTACAACCATTTAAGGACACCGCGAGTGTTCTTAGCTCAATTTTAGCTTGCTTGCGAACAAAACGGACACATACTCCGTCCTCAGAACACCACACCATTTAGTTTATATAGAAAATTTTAGAACAGCCGTGTTGTCCGCAGACAAATCGAACACAACAAAAGCATCTAGCACATAAAAAACAGAACATTGAACCTATCTCATACTCCCCCACCCTCCCCAAACACTCTTACACACCAACCCACTCCACTAAATACAATTTTTAATCCAAGTTTCACCGCGCTGTCCGCGGTCGTCGGCAAATGCAAGATGGCGCGCGCCACAAAAAATCTGATGCGCTTACGCACCACGTCGTCCAATCAGTGAAAACGTCGCATGTCCGCGGACATCACGCAAGCCACTTGGCCAATCGGGGCCAGGCCACGGAGCGAACAGGGCAGTCCGTCCGCGGAGCGAACTGAGATATCACTAATTTTTTTGCCTTACATTTTGGTCATTTTAAAAAAAAATACTGGACGGATTTACACCAAATTTGCAAAAGCACGCTTTCGGGACCAAGCTCCCACTCCTGCCTCAAATTTGGTGTAAATCCGTCCAGCGGTTTGGGCTGTAGGCGTGTGCAAAGTTTTTTCCCATTATGTCTATGGGAAAAAACAAAAGTTTTGGGACCCCCCCTATAACTTTGCCCCCCCCTGTACTAAACCTCTCCAAACTTTTGGTAGCGTCCATGTAGTTATGGTTAAGTTGGTGTTTCCATAGGAAGAGCCTTTTTTTGGGTGGCTTATAACTTCACTCCCTCACCAAACTTTGCAAAGTAATTAATATGGCCCACTCTGAATTTTCGTGTAAAGTTTGGAGAGGTTTGGTCCAGGGGGGGCAAAGTTATAGGGGGTGTCCCAAAACTTGTGTTTTTTCCCATAGACATAATGGGAAAAAACTTTGCGCACGCCTACAGCCCAAACCGCTCGACGGATTTACACCAAATTTGCGGAAGGAGCAGGGGCTTGGTTCCGAAAGCGTGCTTTTGCAAATCTGGTGTAAATCCGTCCAGTAGTTTTTTTTAAAAATGACCAAAACGTAAGGCCAAAAAATTAGTGATATCTCCGTTCTCTCCGTGGACGGACTTCCCTGTTCGCTCCGCGGACAGCGCCCCGATTGGCCGAGCGGCTTGCGTGATGTCCACGGACATGCAACGTTTTCGCTGATTGGACAGCGTGGGGCGTGGAGCGCGTCAGATTTTCTGTGGCGCCCGCCATCTTGCATTCGCCGTCGACCGCGGACAGCGCGGTGAAACTTGTATAAAAAATTGTACTTAGTGGAGTGTGTTGGTGCGGAAGAGTGTTTGGGGAGGGTGGGGGAGTATGAGATAGGTTCAATGTTCTGTTTTTTTTATGTGCTAGACGCTTTTGTTGTGTTCGATTTGTCTGCGAACAACACGGCTGTTCGGAAATTTTGTAAATAAACTAAATGGTGGGGTGTTCTGAGGACGGAGTATGTGTCCGTTTTGTTCGCAAGCAAGCTAAAATTGAGCTAAGAACACTCGCGGTGTCCTTAAATGTTCATACATAAACAAAATGGGGGTGTCCTGAGGACGCTGTCCGTATTGTACTCTGGCAAGTTGAATGTGTTCTAAGAACACTTGCGGTGTCCTGAAATGTTTGCAATTAAACAAAATGGGGGTGGTCTGAGAACGCTGTTCATATTGTTCGTTGTCAGGTTGAAAGTGTTCTAAGAACCCTCCTTATGTCTGCTGTCATTACAATTTCCTATGGGCCTTACCCGACTTTTTGTCCACTAAAGAAACGATAAATCAGGCTGCTGTGCGCCGACATTATGTGATAATCCTATCACTTGCGCCATCGACCTGGCTGACCTGCTTTTGCGACACTAAATCATATGTCCCGCCCCTAAGCCTGACATTATCAAAGCATTCATATTCCCCGCCTCTCTCTGTGACGTTACAGGGTGCGTAGCCAAACGTGCTCAGTCGTCTCCAGTCCTACGCGACTTTACACAGAACCCGGAAAACAACACACATCATCTCACAACACAGCGCGCCACAATTCGGAATATGAAACTGTGATTTAAAAGCAAACAGCAAGATTGTACAGTTCATAAAGTACATTTATTTGACATCAAATGTTTAGAGAATATTCAGCGATTTGCATTTGTCTTTGTTGTCGATCCGCAAAAGTTCATCTTGAGCTACGCGCTGTACCTTTGCGCTACACAGGGTGTTGGTTTATGATAAAAGAAGCACTATGGTCGCACTGATAATCGGAAGGCTGTTCCAACAACGAGGCATTATGGATTATAAAATACTAGCATATTAAAAATGGCAGCACACGTTTAAGAAGCGACAACAGAACAACCTAATCATTGTGGGGTTTATTTAAATACTACTGCATTTGCATGTGAATGTATGCATATGGATGTAATGAGTTTGCATCTGTGCATTTGCGACTTTCATTACAAAAAAGGGGTGAGCTCAATGAGAGGCTATAACAACCATGCCCTCGGCAATCATCCATCATGCACCTGGTGAATTATGCAAATTAGGTTATGACATCATTTAGCTACTTCTAGCTACTTTTATGACGGCCAATAGCTACTTTTCTTACTAAGGAGTTGCCAACACTGCTCCTACGCGACTTCATACAGAATCCAGAAAACAACACAGATCATCTCACAACACAGCGCACCACAATTCGGAATATGAAACTGTGATTTCAAAGCAAACAGCAAGATTGTACATTTCGTAAAGTACATTTATTTGACATCAAATGTTTAGAGAATATTCAGCGATTTGCATTTGTCTTTGCTGTCGATCCACAAAAGTTCATCTTGAGTCAAGCGCTGTTCCTTTGCGCTACACAGGGTGTTGGTATATGATAAAAGAAGGACTGTGGTCGCACTGATAATCAGAAGGCTGTTCCAACAACGAGGCATTAGACCACCATAACGGTTGGTATGTTGCTTCTAGCCGCTAGTACCGCATAAGGGCATATTGGTCCTTGGCGATTGTCCCATAAAATGGTGAGGGTCATGAAGTTGTTTACTAGGAGCTGCACCTGGCAGTTAAAAAATCCGTCGGCCGGGGTCTGAAAATCGTGGCATCTATAGTAGGGAAGGATGTACCTGTTTTAAAAACATAAATTAGTCTCACCAGCCGATCTTCATTAAAAATATTCATTTTATTTATTAGGGAGTGAAACTATTTGCTAGCGAGGATAGTGCAACGGAGTATGTTAACTTATTCCCACTAACCCACCCTCTCTCCTCTGCATTTTTCAGAGCCGTCTGAGCGCCAGGGGACCACTTCGGCGGTGATAGTGCGCGGTACAAACCAATATGCCACATTGAACGAACAAGTACAACTTAAACGGGCTTTAATGTCACGCTATTGTTATTATATTCCGGTATAAAATAATCTAAAGGGTTACTTACATTATATTGGCATTTTCCATTGTCTACGCATAATGCGGTCCCTAAATACGACTCTGTCTGTGCCAACAATCTTTCTCATAGTGATATAATATATAAAAGCGGTTTCGTTTCAGAAATGTCATCCTTATCGTCTCTTACGTTACTGCACCCCTACTTCAAAAGAAGTCTTTTCGCACGATCCCTGTCTGTCAAGGTCAAAAAACAATAGAACCTTATAGTGCGAGTCGTGGGCCACTCCGGCCCGCGAGCAAAAAATGGAAGCCGCTGACCTTCACTGTACATAAATTCTTACTTTGCAACATTCTGTGTAAAGCAATCCCTGAGAAGTAGCTTTTTACACTCCATCTTTGTATATTGTCTGCGTGCTAATGAAAAAAGTTTGTTAAAGCGAGGTTATGGTTAAGTTGCGCAACTAAAAACCTATGAAATACAGTAAAAAAACTTTGTCAAAGGGACGTTATGGTTAAGTTGCGCTACTAAAAACCTATGAAATTCAGTGAAAAACCTTTGTTAAAGGGACATTATGGTTCCAAGTAAAACCGAAAAACCCCTGGAATTCAACAGTTATGGTAAGCTAAGCAACCATAACACGCGCCACCACTGTGCACTGCTAAGACTAACACCCAGGACATCAAAGATGACATCACAAATATCATTGATGACATCACTGAATTTCATAGGTTTTTAGTACCGCAACTTAACCATAACATCCCTTTAACAAAGTTTTTTTACTGAATATATATATATATATATATATTACACAGCCACACCAGTGGCTGTGTAGTTATGGTTAAGTTTCTGTTTCCATAGGAAGAGCCCTTTTTGGGTTGTTTATAGCGGCGCTCCCCCTGAACGAATCCTCACCAAACTGCAAAGTTTGATGAGGTTTGGTCCAGGGGGGGCAAAGTTATAGGGGGTGTCCCAAAACTTATTTTTTTCCCATAGACTGAATGGGGAAAAAAATGTGCTCACCCCTACAGCCCAAACCGCTGGACGGATTTTCACCAAATGTGGACCAGGAGCAGTGGCTTGGTCCCGAAAGCGTGCTTTTGCAAATTTGGTGAAAATCTGTCGAGTATTTTTTTTAAGTAGGTTCCCAAAAAATTAGTGATATCTATGTTCGGTCCGCGGACACATTTCCCGGTTTGCGCCGCGGACAGTGTCCTGATTGGCCAACCGGCTTGCGTCATGTCCACGGACATGCAACTTGTCCACTGATTGGACGGTGAAGAGCGTGAAGCGTGTCAGATTTTTGGGAACGCCCGCCATCTTGAATTCGCGGATGTCCGCCGACAGCGCGGTGAAACTTTGTGGAAAAATAGTATTTAGTAGAGTGTGTTGGTGTGTAAAACTGTTTGGGGAGGGTGGGGGAGTAAGAGATGGGTTAAATGTTGTATTTATTTAGGTGGTAGACCCCCCTGTTGTGTTCCATTTGTCCGCGGACAACGCAGATGTCCTGAAATGTTCTAAATAAATGAAATGGGGGGTGTTCTGAGGACACTACGCCTGTACGTATTGTTCGCAAGCAAGCTGAAACTGTTCTAAGAACACTCGCGATGTCCTGAAATGTTTGAAAATAAACAAAATGGGTGTGTTCTGAGGACGGTAAGCCTGCCCGTTTTGTTCGAAGGAAAGTTGTATCTCTTCTAAGAACACATCATGTGTCCTGGGATGTTCATCAATAAACAAAATGGGGGTGTCCTGAGGACGGTATGCCTGTCCGTACTGTTCGCAAGCAAGTTCAAATTGTTCTAAGAACACATGAAGTATCCTGGGATGTTTTTAAGTAAACGAAATGGGGGTGTTCTGAGGACACTACGCTTGTACGTATTATTTGAAAGCAAGCTGAAACTGTTCTAAGAACACTCGCGGTGTCCTGAAATGTTCGAAAATAAACGAAATGGGTGTGTCCTGAGGACGCTGTCCGTAGTGTTCGCTGGCAAGTTGAAATTTTTCTAATAACACATTATGTGTCCTGGGATGTTCGTAAATAAACAAAATGGGGGTGTCGTGAGTATGCTACACCTGTCCGTACTATGTCCTAAGAACACACGCGGTGTCCTGAAATGTTAGAAAATTTAAACAAAATAGTTGTGTCCTTAGGACGGTATACCTGTCCGTTTTGTTTGCAGGCAAGTTGAAACTGTTCTAATAACACATGCAGTGTTCTGAAATGTTCGTCAATGGACGAAATGGGGGTGTCCTGAGGACGCTGTCTGTAATGTTCGCTGGCAAGATGAAAGTGTTCTAAGAACACATCATGTGTCCTGGGATGTTCGTAAATAAACAAAATGGGAGTGTCCTGAGGACGCTATGCCTGTCCGTACTGTTCGTAAGCAAGTTGAAACTGTTCTAAGAACACTCATCATGTCCGCGGACATTAAAAGTGCCCATATGGCATAGTTAAAATGTTTGACTCTATGGGTGTGATATGCTGCGGCAGTTGTGGCCAGGGCATATCACACCCATAGTGGCTTATAACTTTGGGATCCAAGAACAGATTTATAAGCAACAAAGTTATAAGCCACTATGGGTGTGATATGCTGCGGTGGGTGTGGCCAGGGCATAGAGTCTTGGGTGCATGGACACAACCAAATTTATAAGCACCAAAGTTATAAGTCATGTACATGTATTTCTTGTTAATTTCTGTGATAAAAGAAAAGGTCATGTTAGTATTGGTATTTTGTAATGACTTATAACATTGAATAATCAACTTTTTTTTTACCCTCATATTTAGTAGATAACAAACCAGTGTACTGTGCAATTTGCTCAGTTTCTCTGTTTGTTGCTAAAATTATTATGTCTGTGGGAGAAAAAAAATGCATGTTGGATTAAAAAAAAAAACTTTTTTTGTTATGCTACAGTCTATTTGTTTTCAGTGTTCACTTGTTGTTTCTGACTAATGCTCTATATATTGGCTTGTTGCAGATTTTTGGAGCAGTTAGGTACCTGTTGACATATTCTAACAGTGTATTTTTTGTTATAATGAAGTGGTATTGATTTATCTGTTTGGATATTGTAAAATTTTGGGGCCGTTAGATACCAGTTGGCGTATTCTAACTGTCTATTTTTTGTTATATTGTAGTGGTATTCATTTATCTGTTTAGTTGTTGTAGAATCTTGGGGCAGTTAGAGACCTGTTGGCATATTCTAACTGTTTTTAGTTTTTTATAATTAAGTGGTATTGATTTATCTGTTTCGTTATTGTAAAACCTTGGGGCAGTTAGATACCAGTGTGTATATTCTAACTATCTATTTTTAGATATAATTTAGTAGTATTCATTTATCTGTTTAGTTGTTGCAGAATCTTGGGGCAGTTATATAGCTGTTTGCATATTGTAACAGTTTATAGGATTTTAATAGATGTTTAGTTAATGTTTAAGTACAGTTTAGTTAATACATTTTGGTTTTAAGAAGATTAAATAAGCGTTTGTAAGATTTGCAGGTAATCTCTGCTTTAGAGTAATGGTACTATCATTACATTCGAACCATCCAAATCTTTTTTATATATATGCAGTATAGTGACCTGCATTGGTTGATGCTCCTGTGTGGTAGATTATACCTATTGTTGTGAAGGTTTTCTTACCAAGATACTTGACCAGGTGTGAATTCAGTCAGCTTGCAGTTGTTTTTGGTACCATCTGCATTGTAACGTAGAAGCATTAGTATTACGTATTTACTATGTGTTTGTATTAGTAAGGTGGAGCGATTATCCGAATTGCAGGTAGTACATAATCTACCATGGTTTGCATTTTGTACAAGTTGCTGAAATGGAACAGATTCACAATTAGGTGTTGATATATACACAAAGCGCTCATTGGGGATTTGTTCTTGTGTCACATTGTTGCAGAGAGTGCATTTATGTTTCCACATGTATGAAATCTGGAAGATTTCATTTATAGGTATGTTTTTGTTTTCCAGTACTTGTAGTAAGTACATTAGATATTCTTGTGGATCTTCCTGTGATTTTATAGTGAATTTCACCATTCCAGCACAGTAGTCCAATGTTGTCTTATTCCATAAACACTATACGTGTTGTCAGGATTGTTAGTTGCGTTTCTATGAAGTACTAACATTTGCAAACACAATTGGTCTGTACTGTGTAAGTAAATGTTGTCAACAATTGGTGGTAATTGAAATAGAATATTCATTGCTACATTTTCCTAGCAACTTACACCAATTACATTTGAAAGTTTAAATGGACCAGGTCGTTCTGTATCTGAGAGCTTTTTTTCGAGTTTGTCTTCCTTCTTTGAAGAAGTACCTGGTTTACATTCCCTAATAGGTTCTTTTTTGCTTGAGGTACTTGAAGAAGTATTAGTTTCTTTTACTCTCTTTGGAGGATTTGCAGTGACATCCTGTTGCATTTCTGTTTGATTTAGTTTTCTTTTAGAACATTTTAATTTTTTTGGAACAGGATATGTTTTTAGATGGGGGGTGTATAGTGAACAAAGTCTATTGTATTCTAAAATGCAAGGAGTATCAGCGTTTACTTTACTTGCATCAAAGTTGATTAGAAATAGCCCATCAAGTGTATGTAAGCATGATAGTGCTATGTAGCTCATGCCTTCTTTAAAGACTGTGTTACCAATGTCAATCAATGCTTTGTCTAGGGTAAGACCTTGTGATTTATGAATGGTAACTGCGCATGCAAGAGTAAGAGAAAATTGTTCTCTGCGTACATACATGTCTTTGAAGAGAAGGAATCGAGCTGTTGAGCGTCCTATCCTTTTCACTTCTGAAAGTTTGTCAAAGAGAATATTGACTAACTGAATGTTGTTGTCACGTGGGTATGTTTGAAAGCCAACAACTGTACCCAGTGCTCCATTAACTAGTCTTTGATCCACGTCAAGGTTACGTTTAAGCATTACTCTGCAATTTAAGGAAAATTGTAATATTTTTTCCAATCCAGCTGTGTTGGAGATTGAATTTTCTAAACTATTTAGTCTTGTTGTGCTTGTTCACACATGCGTAGTGTCATACCATGTATGTCTAGTTTGTCTGTGGTGCTAATTTCAATTATTGGTTGCATTTCCTTTTTTAACTTTGTTTCATTGAATTTGAAACAGCTTCCAAGAGTTGGCATTAAGGCCATACAATTGACGTTTTTGTGGGCTAATTGTTCCATAACATCCGTAGCACATGGATTATCGCCATAAAGTGCATGAATGTGCCGGGATTTCAATATTGCTTGTGCTTCTTGAGATAGTATACCAACTCTAATACTTTTTAAGATGTTGGCATAAGTGAGATCTGCAGATTGCCGCATGTTTTCTGTTAATTCTCTGTATTGGAAATGTTGCCAAAGGTTGACATTTCCAATGCGCCCAACAGTTTTACAGCAGAGTTTGTGTCCTAAGGTTTTAAAAATAGCTCACCTTTCACTGGTGTCAATTAAAGAAGATCTCCGAAAACAATAATGTATTTTCCTCCAAAGAGTTCTTCGTAGTTTGTTTTAAGTACTTCTTGCAATCTGAGATGAATCAAAGCCAACATTAGGTTGGAGACCATGCTCACTTCATCTATTAGTAGCATTTTCATTTGTTTTAACACTCTGCGTAGTTCAATTGCAGCTTCTGTAGAAAGTTTGTAATAGTCTAATTTGTTTTGGTGTTCTACTGGCAGGAGTAGTAATCAGTGTAAAGTGATACTGCCTATGTTGTAGGCAGCTAAACCTGTGGGGGCAGTGACAACAGCTGACAGTTTGTTGTTTGTCAATAGTTGAAGGAATTTACTGATGATTTTGATTAAGAATGTTTTGCCAGAACCAGCTTCACCACTGACGTACAGTAGTATAGGTTTGTAATTTTGACAGGTGCATTCTTTGTTTTCATGTTGTACACCATGTGCAATTTCTTTTGTTACTTCTTGAAAAATGCTACGTTGCTCATTGTTTAGTTTTGATTGTAGTATAGTTAGGTCTTCTTTATCTTCATACTGACACATGGTGTTTTCTATTTCTGTCATAGCTAATTCTGCCTCATTTGTTATTAGTGGCTCTCCCAATGGTTCTTGGCTTTCTGTTACAGAAGGTTGACTACTGTCAGGAGTGTCCTTATCTAGTTGGGCCTGGAGTTCTTCTTCGTGTTGCTGTTCATTGTGCAACATTGTGTTGTACTGTGTAAAGTTTACATCAGTTATAGTGCTTTCATTTGCTTTGTAAGCGTCTTCATAGGAGTCATAGTTATGTAGTATTTCTTCTTCTTTTCTCCATGCTTTAAAGAGTTGTAGCAGGGACATGTAATATAGTCCTTTATGTAGAGGAGTCTTTAATGACAATTCGATACGATTAATTAAATTTGGTTTCGTGAGTTTTACTAAGCTGCCTTCACAATTTGTCACTTTGTATATACCTTTTTTTTCATCAGGTTTTATATTATTTTTGTATGTGAAGTTTTGGGCTATGTGGTATAGACACATGGTTTCCAAAGTGTTACTTCTGTTTGGGTAGTATGTGTCCAGTAAATTGTTTTTTAAAATGTCTTGGCTGTTGGGATCATGTTTGGCTATTGTTTCTATATCTTCATATGATTTTAGAACTATTTTTCTAGATTTAGCAGGACCAAGACTTAGCCATACTATATTTTCAGATTTTCCATACAAAGCGGTTAAACAATCTGCTGCTTCATAGGAGCCACTTTCTCTATGGGAGAGCATTTTTATGCCCAAGCTGTATAATTTCTGAGACAGTGTTTTGACTCATGACAGGTCATTCCAGAGGTCTTGGAGCTCTGTTTTTTCTGCTTTGGTTAAGTATGCTGTAACATATCGTGCAACTGCAGTGGAATTGTCTGCAATGTACTGCACATCTATGTTTGCATTCCATAAGTGGACAATGATTGCATTGTAATCATTGATATATTTTTCGTCTTCTGTTCTTTTTATGTAATATGTATTTTTAGGTGATATACCTTTAACACTATGTCTAACTGAAGACATGAAGTTGTTCACTTGACCTGTTTTTGTAACCGGTCCCGGGAAACCAAAGCTGCATTTGGTGTAGTATTTCTCTTTGTTTTTGTATTTGCGACGACAATATTTGCCACATTTGTGTCTTTGAAATTGTAAAATTTGTGCATGAAGATCATTATTTGTTGCTTCTGATGAAATTTCACAGGTGACATATTTTTCAATAAACTGTAAAACAGTGGCATCACTGTCTTGACCAAATTTAGGAGCATCTTTAATCCATAACAGCATGTGGATATGCTGTGCTCCTCTGGCTTGGTATTATTTTCTCCAAAAGAAGTGTTGCACTTCTCCGAGGGGAGGAACAGTTTTATTACAAATAAAGTGTAGCATAGCAATGAAGCGATGGTGAAAATATCTTGAAACATTAAAAGGATCTAGAGAACAAAGATCTCCAGGTGTTAGTATATCTATGTTTGTTTTGTTTTTGTTTGAAATGCGTAGGAAATCATGTAAATCTTCCCATGCATCTTCTGCACAACTTAATGTAACAAACCAAGTGGGTGGGCCAAGGTTTCTTATCATACAACGTACATCTCCATGATGTCGAAACCAGTACTCTTTAGTACCACGCATGTTTGCTAATAGATTTGTAATATTTGATTGTAAAACCTCATCTTTTTTTTGCACTTTTTGTAATAATTGTGTATCTGACATATTTTGAAAGTGGGATCCTGATTTTAATGTGTGTGCAACTCTGTAACATAAAGTTGCTAGTTCACTTTCATAGAGTAGGTGGAATATGTATTCCACATTTTGTTTAAATCTGGGATCTTCAGAATGCATCCGTAATGAGCGGTATTCTGATGCTGTTATTTGAATAGGTCTATCATCGTACCTTCCTCCTTTACCAGTAGGAAAGAGTAGAGGAAAAGCACGTGCTTCTATACTTTTTTCCCATATGCTGATTGGTGATCCTTTTGTTTGACGCATTTGGTACATTTCTAGTGCATCTTCTACAGTGTCATTAGAGTGCAATGGTTGAATTGTATAATGGTCTAAAGTATTGGATATTGTAGCAGGATCTAGGATCTCAAATTGACCAGCTTCTTGTGTCCCTTGAATTATTTCAGTGGTATCCTTTAAGTTTTCTTCAATATTAATTTCTTTGTAGTATTCATTATTGTCTTTTCCATATTGCAAGGCTTGTCTAACTTTATGTAAATCTACCAGTTGTTGCCAATTTTTTTTGTCTTTTGTAGGTACACCATTTACTAAGATAATTAAAGATTGCTCCATTGGACGTTGCACTCCTAGAGTGTGCACATTTTGTTTTAGATCTAATGGTAAATACACTACTTTTCCACAAATACCTTTCACTAATTCAGAGGGAGGTAATTTTGCTGTTTTTGGTTGAAGGCATATTATTGCTTGAAAGGGGTGCACTGTTTGAATTATGATGCTCTCATATAAATTGAGTTGTTGTAGGGGTTTTGGTAGTGGAAATAATTCCAAATTATTTGTGATAGCACATGAACGAGTTTGGTTGTTGTCAAGTTTTGTAGTGCAGTAACTACAAAGTATTAAGAGGTCAGTTATTTCGTTTTTGTTTTCTGCTATAAGGCAGAGAGCTAATTCAAACCATTTAGAATCTTCATTGTCTTCTATTTTGTATGTTAGGTCTACAGTTTTTGTGTTACTTTTATAAAAAGTTCTACGGCAACATACACACACATGGTTTGGTACTACAGCAGATGTACTTTTAAATGTCAGTATTTCTTTTTTGTATGTGTGTAGTAGAAGGTTGCCATGCATAGAATTGTTGCTAATTTGTTTTAAAGCTATTTCATTCAGTAAGTGGCTTTCACTTCCAAAATATTTTTTCTGGATATAGTCGATTTCTTCAAGTAGGTCTTTTGCTGTACCATGTAGAAGAATGTTATTTAAATTAGCTAGTGCTAAAGCAGGACTTTTAGCATAGTACAGTTTATAGACCAGATTTCTTATAGTTGAATGATGTGTTAATATAATTTTGATATAATGGAAGGTGGTTTTGCAAGTAGGTCCTGAAATGCAGGCCAATGAATGTCCTTGTAGTCCTGTGTACTTGCGCACTGGACAGGTATCCATATTTTGCAGTAGTTTAATTTTCATTTTGTCTTTGCCTTTCACATATTGATTGAAGTATTGGCGTTAAGACTTGAAAGATTTTTTGGGAATGTTTCACATTGACGTGCATGGCCATTTGTATACTAGACATTCTGATTCAGTTGAATGGAGAGGTCATTCTAAGTTTTCTGGGGATATTTTTGTAAGCAGTATTTCTTGTTCCATTATGGTATTACTAACTTTTTCATAACCTCGTCCACTGCTATGTATGGCAATTGTATTTGTTTGCTTTTGTTTGTATGCTTCTTCATTAAAATATGGTTCTGTGCTTGCAGCGTGACTCCATTCACCTCCACAGATAATTAAGAAGTTATTTCTGTTGACATTTCGTTTATTGAGAAGTCTATTTTGTAATTTAGTCATTAGTTTTGTTAGTGGTTTCATTTTGTTTAACTCTAAAATAAATAACTTTCTTTTGAGAAGGATTGCACTGTCTATCAAAACTTCTAAGATTAATTTCCTACGATAGGTTTTAAGGGTTGTGCCTGATTTCTCTCCTGTTTTTATAAGATTTTGAAGGACTCTGTGGTGGAACATTTTTGCTAAAATACTTTTTTTGGTATGCTTACTTTGCACTATATCACGATTTATAGGAGCAGTTTTATCTGTAGTGGTAGCTGAACTTTTGTTAATTGTTTTCTGGTTCGTTTTACATTTTGATAGAGGAGGCAAAGTGTCTGTACTTGAAGCTTGTTTTGTTTCATAAATGACTGTATTAGCTGTTTTGTTTGAACTTTATTTACAAATTCTGCTAGAGATGGATGCTTATTTTGGACAATTCTATTTTCATTTGCTCTGCTTCTGCGTTGCTTCTTAAGGACTTGATTTATGGTAGGCATTCTTTAGGGTCTGTTGAAAAAAATAAAGAAGGTATGGGTTGGGGTTTTCTGCAATGTATGTGTGCTGTGTGCATGAGTGTCTGAGTAAGATGATAAAGATGTATGTAATGGTGTGTGATTGTGCATTGGGCAACTACAACTAGTTGGGATGGGTATTCTTGAATGTAGGCGCTACTAAACTGGGGTTCAGATGACAGTAGAAAGTAAGCTAGTTGTGTGGAGAAGTACAAATAGTAAATCTAATGGTATACAATTAAACAGTTGTTTGTTCTATAATATCAAAATTCTAGGGGCTGAGTTGGGTCATTTGTGTGTCAAAAAATAGGAATTTGTGTGCCATTCTGCCTGTAAATCTCTGTTTAAGAAATTGGGATTTGTGGACAGAATGGTGCACAATCTCTATTTTTAGGCACAGAAACAGCATGAATTAACCTTACAGTGTGTTTCAGTAATAGTACAAATATTATGGTGGTATTCAACTTACTTTTTTTTCTGGAATGAGCAGGTTTCTTCTTAGTTGTTCTTTGTACTTCAAATTCGTCTGCTTCTTTTCAGGAGAATGGTCTTCACTGCAATTGTAAAGGAAACAAATTAGTAATTTTGTTTGTATATAGCACTGTTTTTAATTTAGACATTGATTTTTTTAATTTACATTGACCCTCAGCGCCTTCCTCAAAACCATGAAAACTATCTTATTCACATAAGATGCGTCGCACCAGTTGAATACATATCATATGTTCTTAATGCATAAACTGTATTGTAATGACTAACTGTACCAACCAAAATATCAGTTCTATGCCTTGCAAGTAACAGTGCCTCAATGCCATGGGCTGTTTGCGCGCTATATAAATAAATAAAATAAATAAATAAATAAATAATATAAATTATGTTTTTGTACAAGTATTGTTGTTTGATATTTGAACATACTGTGTGCATGCAATTTTGTTTGAGCATGTTAACTCTTTATCTTGTACTTTAAATATGTTAGTTCAACATGCTTTGAAAATGTGTGTGTAAAAAGAAATTAAATAGCAGATAGGTTTGGAAGTGACAGTTGATTATAGGAGATGGAAAAAATGACAGTAAATTCATTTTATAGATTATACAAGCTAAAAGTCAGTTAATCGGTTTATATGAATCTATACGAATTGTACATGTACTGTACAGAAAATATGCATACCTGTAGTTTGTGTTCATGCATATGGATATGCATGCAGATGCAAGTAGAAATCTTGGAGACTTGTACAGTATTTCTTGTAGAAGATGCTTTCCAATGATATGACACTTGTACTCAGAGAGATTAACAGTACATTTGAAGTGCTGATCTATGATGATGCCGTTAGATGTAGAGGTCTTGGATGTGATTGGTCGATGGTCGTGTGACTTCTTAGCTATATCCAATGAGGGAATGGCACAGAAAGTGAAATGAAAATGGTAGAAGGACAGTCCATGTTACGATATGTCCACGCACATGGCGGTAGTTTGCGGACATCACGTGTTACATCTGGGCATTTTGGGGTGGGGAGGCATGCAAATGAGATTGGGCAGAGCCAGGGGATTGGTCAGTAAAGTTTAGTGGGTGTGTTGTTCCAGGACAGAGTTTCTCAGATACTCTTTTTGCTGAGAGAAGAACAGATAGCTATGGCTGTGTGTTTCAGAAAACAGATTGTTTGGATTTTGGGAGACTCGTGGATACATTGGTTGAAGGTGCATGCAGAAAGCTGTGGAGTAGCTGTAGATCTTGGATTCCCACATGTGGAAGTGCACTGGCATGGAGTACGTGGAATGAAGTGGTTGGACTTGCTACCTCTCTGTGCTACTTTGGAGACAGAGTAACATCCAGACATAATTGTAATTCATTGTGGAGGGAACAGTTTAGGAAATGTGTCTGAAATTTCTTTGCAATTTGCAATGAAAGAAGGACTTGTGAAGGTCATGGACATGTTTCCAAATTCTCAAGTAATTTTTTCACGGATTGCGCAGAGACAAATTTGGCTTCGTTCTTCTTCATTTGGTCCACAAATGGAGAAAGCAAGGTGCAATGTCAATAAGGCTGTTTGCGCCTTTCTAAGAGATTTTGGTATGTCCTTTTTCACAATGAAAATATTATGTTTCGTAGTACATACATTTTTCGCAGAGATGGAGTCCATCTTACTTTTGCTGGCAATCAGATTTTTCTGAGAAATGTACAAAATGCATTGCAACCTTTTTTGGAATTACAGCATCCATTTTGTAGTAGGTGTTGAGCATTTCAAATTTTTCAAACACAAACATCCACCACCAAAAGGCTCTTTTCAGAGCCACCACTTCCTCCTAGACAAAACTGCAATGGTTATGATAGGGCAGCACCCCAAAATGTTAGATGTTCGCGGACTGTCCGCGGACTTCTAAAAAATACACAGGGCCCTGCTTCATTTATTTTCACTTATATTTTTAAACTGTGAAAGGCGGCTCTGAAAAGAGCCTTTTTTAATTTTTGTTGGTTTATATTTTTTTTGTTTTTTATACATGACACACTAGGAGAGGAGGGAAAAGGAGGGTAAGGGGGGTCACCAACCACGGGGATGAGAAAGGGCGGGTGGAGAGAGGAAGATATAGAGTGGGTTTTACTTGGGTAGTGAGCAGATCTTCATGTGCTCTGAGACCAGAGCCTCAAAAGCACTTCGAAGTCTCTCCCCCCTGCACAGTACTGCGTTGCAGGACATACACAGAACTGTAACCCTCGAAAGGTAAGGGTCATCAGTATTGCGTATGGCCTGTGAGGCAGTTTGAGGAATACACTGTCCCACAGGAATGTTCTTTGTGGTGACAGGATCGGAAACGGAGGATGAAGTAGAGGAAGTCAACCTACTACGCTCCTCGCAAGGTACAACCTTGCGAACGGCCCCAGTGTGGAATGACTTTAGGTGTCACTTCATGGTAGTTGTCCCAAAGCTGTATGAACCAGCCCTCCCGCGACTCAGTACCATTTTGCACTCTTTGCAGGTGACTCGGTTCGCAGGCGCCTTAGGAACATTACCATGAATGGTAAATAACCGCCACACCCAAGACTCACGCCCAGTGCTGGTAGTAGGGAGTTCCTCTACCTCATTCTCGTCATCCTTTTCATCCTCCTCTGCATCCTCGCTCCTGTTTCACTCTTCAGGCCCTTGGGGAGGTGGTGATGGTGGAGGGGGTGGGGGTGGTGCTGAGGCAGATGTAGCACCAGGGGGCAGTACTGCAGCCATGGATGCCATCAGGTTTCAGATGAAAATCTGGAAAGTTGGCAGGAAAATGCACTGTGTTCTGCGAGATAGGCCTTTTATAGGGGTGCTTGTGTGCGGTTCGCGGACATGTGCGCTGTCCACGGACAGATCGAACACCAAAAAAAGGTTCGAAAAGTCACAAAAAGTATGTAGAAACTCAGGATTACTATGTGGGACTTGTGTTAAGGTGAGTTATTATTGAAAAATATTGTGGATTGCTTGAAAAGGTAGTTTTAAATTGTTCGGGGCCACAAACAGTGTTCGCAGTCAGAACACACGCTCAGCATGGGTGCAGTCATATGATAGCTTCACGAACATGTCCGCAAAGGGAGTGGGTGTCTGCAGGACATCAAATCCACTGAAACTGTTTTGCGCATGCGCGTTGGTGTTCTATGGACACTGTTCGGGTCCTGAAACTAATTAAAAGTGCGCCACAAGTGAAACAAACAGTTACGGACAGGCGTTTGTTCTTAGAACAGTTTCAACTCACTTGCGAACAATATGGACAGGCATAGAATCCTCAGGACACCCCGATTTTGTTTATTTATGAATATTTTAGGACACCGTGTGTGTTCTTAGGACAGTTTCAGCTTGCCTTCGAACAATACGGACAGGTATAGCGTCCTTAGGACACCCCCATTTTGTTTAGTTATGAACATTTCAGGATACTGTGTGTGTTCTTAGAACAGTTTCAACTCGCCTGCGAAGAATACGGACAGATCTAGCGTCCTCAGGACACTCCCATTTTATTTATTTACAAACATTTCAGGACACAGCGTTTGTTCTTAGGACAGTTTCAGTTTGCCTCTGAACAATACGGACAGGCATAGCGTCCTCAGGACACACCCCTTTTGGTTATTTGCAAACATTTCAGGACACCGCGTGTGTTCCTAGAACAGTTTCAACTCACCTGCGAACAAAACGGACAGGGTTTTGCATCCTCAGGACACCCCCATTTTGTTTATTGACGAACATTTCAGGACACCGTGTGTGTTCTTAGGACAGTTTCAGCTTGCCTCCGAACAATACGGACAAGTATACCGTACTTAGGACACCCCATTTAGTTTATTTACGAACATTTCAGGATACTGCCTGTGTTATTAGAACAGTTTCAACTCGCCTGCGATCAATAGGGACAGGTCTAGCGTCCTCAGGACACCTCCATTTTGTTTATTGACGAACATTTCAGGACACCGCATGTGGTAGTTTGATTATGGACATCCCGAACACCAGCTGTGTTCTTAGAACAGTTTCAACTTGCATGCGAATATTACGGACAGATATAGTGTCCTTAGGACGCTCCCATTTTCGTTTCTTTACGGACATTCCGGACACCCGCACTGTCCGCGGACACCTGAACTGCTTTTTAAAAAAAGACAAGAAATGAATTAGGACACAATATAATAATTTTACTTTATTTTATATGGATGTTAAATTTATGACAGAGAAAGTGAGGCGGTGATAGTGCGCGGTACAAAACAATATGCCACATTGAACGAACAAGTACAACTTAAACGGGCTTTAATGTCACGCTATTGTTATTATATTCCGGTATAAAATAATCTAAAGGGTTACTTACATTATATTGGAATTTTCCATTGTCTACGCATAATGCAGTCCCTAAATACGACTCTGTCTGTGCCAACGATCTTTCTCATAGTGATATAATATATAAAAGCGGTTTCGTTTCAGAAATGTCATCCTTATCGTCTCTTACGTTACTGCACCCCTACTTCAAAAAAAGTCTTTTCGCACGATCCGTGTCTGTCAAGGTCAAAAAAACAATAGAACCGTATAGTGCGAGTCGTGGGCCACTCCGGCCCGCGAGCAAAAAATGGAAGCCGCTGACCTTCACTGTGCATAAATTCTTACTTTGCAACATTCTGTGTAAAGCCATCCCTGAGAACTAGCTTTTTACACTCCATCTTTGTATATTGTCTGCGTGCTAATGAAGAAAGTTTGTTAAAGCGAGGTTATGGTTAAGTTGCGCAACTAAAAACCTATGAAATACAGTAAAAAAACTTTGTTAAAGGGACGTTATGGTTAAGTTGCGCTACTAAAAACCTATGAAATTCAGTGAAAAAACTTTGTTAAAGGGACATTATGGTTCCAAGTAAAACCGAAAAACCCCTGGAATTCGCCAGTTATGGTAAGCTAAGCAACCATAACACGCGCCACCACTGTGCACTGCTAAGACTAACACCCAGGACATCAAAGATGACATCACAAATGTCATTGATGACATCACTGAATTTCATAGGTTTTTAGTAGCGCAACTTAACCATAACATCCCTTTAACAAAGTTTTTTTACTGAATATATATATATATATTACACAGCCACACGAGTGGCTGTGTAGTTATGGTTAAGTTGCTGTTTCCATAGGAAGAGCCCTTTTTGGGTTGTTTATAGCGGCGCTCCCCCTGAACGAATCCTCACCAAACTGCAAAGTTTGATGAGGTTTGGTCCAGGGGGGGCAAAGTTAAAGGGGGTGTCCCAAAACTTATTTTTTTCCCATAGACTGAATGGGGAAAAAATTTGCTCACCCTTACAGCCCAAACCGCTGGACGGATTTTCACCAAATGTGGACCAGGAGCAGTGGCTTGGTCCGGAAAGCGTGCTTTTGCAAATTTGGTGAAAATCTGTCCAGTATTTTTTTTAAGTAGGTTCCCAAAAAATTAGTGATATCCATGTTCGGTCCGCGGACACATTTCCCGGTTTGCTCTACAACTGCAAAATTGAAATAACATTCTCCTAAACTGCTAAAGAACTGCTCCAAGAAATACAGCACATCCAACATAAATACTTTGGAACTGAACTGAAGTTGACTTAGTTGAGGTTGCCTTAGAAAATGCTGTACCTTCAGAAAACCTAACTGAAAACCTCATGAACACCAATGATCTGATAAAGATATACAAAAAAGAAATAACTAAGTTTCAAAACACTGCTGCTGAAATACCAGACCAAATATGGGTCTGTTGGTGCAGAACGTTTTATAAAAAGAGCACAAAATAGTAGACATACCCTACAAAATAGAAGACAATGAAGAATCCCAATGGTTCCAATTAGCTTTATATCTAACAGCAGAAACTAAATACAAAATAACTGACCCCTCAACAGTTTGTATCTACTGCAACACAAAGCTTGACAATAACCAAATGCCATCACATGCTATCACTAATAACTTATTCCCACTTCTGAAAGCTCTCTGTGAGAAAGCATGGTGTCTCACCCGCTAGTCCTCAGGGAATTGTCATGCAGGTGACCAGGACATGGCCTATGCTTTTGGATCCATTTCCGGGGGGTGGACCAATGCAGGAGGATTACCTTGGTGAGGGGTCTTCAGGATGTGGGATTGAGGCATCTGATGGTGAGACGTGGTATTCCCCCTTTTTTGTTCAGCTGCTCATCAATTTTTTTAGGATTTTCCAAAGTCCCAACTGCCTCCCTTTTTACACAAACACTGGGCTGAGGAAGAGGGTGACTGACAGTAACTAGACTAACTCTCTCACATCGTACTGGACATGTCCCATTAATCAGGTCAGGCAAAGTCAGGTGCATTACACTAAGTGCATACACCTGTTACCAGTAAGCTCTCCTCACATTGTCCACAAGGCCTCCTGGGACCTGGGTCCTCAATACCTCCAACTCTCTTTTCATAAATAACTTCCTACTCAAGCACTTCTCTCCTCCACATCCAACTCTCCCAGGGTCAGTCGCTTCTCCAAGCGACAAGTGGGTGGTAGATCTCTTTCTTCGGCTGGGACTTCCCTCTGGAACAGCCTCCCTGCCTCTCTGAAACTCGAGGTTCCAGAAGCACCTCAAGGCCTTCCTCTTTGCTTCTGCCTTCTCTGTTCATCTGCACTGCTGATTTCTTATCTGATACTGCACTGGTCACCTGGCTACCCTCTGATTTCGGGCCCAGGTCCCTGCCTGCTCAGTTGCACGCCCGCAGTGCCTCCTGGCAACCCTTGCACTTGGGTCTGTATCTGTAACCCTATAGTCCCCCTACCTGCACTTTTGGACACCTGCTGTCTGCACTTACCCATGCACCTGCCACCTGCTGGCCGCACTTCTTTTTATTGTTTTTATCCCATGTACAGCACTGCCCCCTCCCCTTCCCCCTGGCACTTTTTCCCTTCCCCACCCCTGCACTTGCACAATCTCAATGTCACTTGGCCTAGTAAGATTGTTGTCTCTGTCCTCCCTCTGTTCTCACTTCCTTGCCTCGTTGCATCTTGAAACACTTGTGTACAGGCACATTACAAATGCCATATCATATCACATGAATAAAAGGTAACACCTAAAGACACACTCTGAGCAGGGCAGAATATGAGTACAAGCAGAACTTCTGGAACAAAGGCACACCTACTTGCACAGAGCAATGGACAAAGGGACAAGAGCAGGGGCCGAAAAAACCTATGGGGTCCCTATTGTAGGTTGTTGCCTGAAACTGACTTTGAAAGACACATGGAGAAGGCCAGATCCCACAAGCGAAGATTGCATTGTGTTTCAGTGTCTTCAGTGACCCTCCCGGGTGAACGGTAGAGTTGGGGAGGCGAGGGCAAGCCTGTGGTACTAACCTCAATTCGTCAATTGGAAATAGCAAAACAAGAAAGAGACGCACACAGCCGGTGAATTGGCAAGCGACCTGTGAGACCGGTGTGTTAAATCGAATGAAGTAGCAACATTATATCCCAAGTGAAGGCTGCACACGTGTGGATGAGATGTAAAGAAAGGCAGACCTGTGAATGAACTTTGAAGTAAAGACAGCTGTGAGATGAGCAATACTAAGAAACGGAGTGGTCCCACGAAAAAAAGTAGCCCACTTGAAAGTCTATGTGAACGATACATTGTTTGAAGCAATAAATTGGATGAACAGCGAAAGTGAAGAAGCAAGACTAAACGTGACCTTTGAGTCAAAGTGGTCCTGTAGTGGTCTGTAAAGAGAACCATGCACATCTGAAAGTCTTCGACATCTGAAAGTGGGCCGAGCCCGATTGAGAGGACCCAAAGTATAATGAGCTTGGGGAAGGGAGCCCCCTTGCAAAGTTGTTTTGAACCTTGATGTGAGAGATCTGAGCCCGGCAGAGGGGCACATACATGAACTGTTTGGTGAAAATTCTGAGCCCGAAAGAAGGGGCCCATTGTGAACTTTGTGTTGAAGTACAATTTTGAAAGTCAAGAAAATAGACTTTAACATCAAAGGCCAGAATGCCATTAATCCATGGTTTGGAACTGTTCATAGCATTGGAAACCCAGCCATAGTGTCTGATTCTGCCTACAGGGACAGCCTTACACCGTGAGGTCTAACATGGGGAGGAGAGGTGGTTCAACTGTATTCATTCCTTGAACATTGATTTTTCCTTTGCATAAATTTCTCCTTTTTTACACTTTTTGTATAAGAGATGGGGCAGACATTCGGTTTTATTAGCATAGGCCATTTTGGTTTGACGAACTCCACTAGGACTGTTTTGTTTATTGTTTGATGGTAGAGACTACTCCCATCTTAGTTATAGGGCAATGTAGGAGATTCTCCAGCCCCTACCTTTTCAATAAAGGTTTTACAAATGTTATCCATTGTTTCAGTGTCATACTTGTGATACCATGTCCCCCCTACATATGGTGTCAGGAGGGCCAACTGGCTCAATTGATACAAATTGAGAACCCATGCTGGTAATTGTCATCCAACCAGAAGGAGAGAATAGAATTAGTGAAGTCCTTGATTCGGATCTAATATTCAATATTAAGGAGGGCTCATTCTCCCAACTTCCAATCCCAGTTAGCCAACATGATTTGTTTTTCAAAACCCAGGTGCTATTAGACACCCAACTGATAGCCCATTATCAAATACAACAGCAGTACCGAATAGTCTTAAAAATAAGACCCTCCCATATATTTATTAGACCTAGTACCTTAAACCGACCTTTCCCCAAACCTTTTGTTTTCAGTGACAAACCACTTTCCTTAAAGTCAAGTTCGGAAAAGTCAAACGACTTCGAACCTTCTCTGAAGAGGTTGAGCCCCTTTTCTTCTCTGAGTTCGAAAGCCCAAAAGAGAGAACCTTTACTCCTTCTGAAAATATGACCAACATTGAAGCAATCATAGCTCAACTGGCTGGCCTTCAGATTCAGGCCAAGGCTCGCCTTCAAGAATATTTGACAAGGTTAGTCGAATTACAAGCTAAACCCCTATTATCTCAAGTGATATTTCAACCCTACCAAGAAGGAGAGGACTTTGTTTTTTTATATCAAAAGTTTAGCTGAACAACTTGGATGGGTAGAAAACTTAAAACAATGCTACTTGGGACCCCTGCTAAAAGGCGAGTTACAAAACACCTTTCAGTTGCTTAATCTAACCTCAGGAGCTACCTTCATATCCACTTTAAGGACTCCTTAAAAGAGTAGGTCAGACCAGTAATTTTTTACGACAAAAACTAAGGTCAATCAAATTAAATCCCTGTGAGACCCCCCTGGAAGTAGGAGAACAAATTAAAAACACTAGGATCCTGTGGGTCTGAAATACATCTCTAGAGGTGTTAGTAGAAATTATGATCTTGGAACAGTTTATCAACACATTTCCTCCTTTTCTACAGAAAGCTGTATTAGAATGAAATCAACCCACCCTTAACATGGCTATTGAGACTGCCCAAAATCATTCAGGCGCAGCAAAACATTTCCATTACTTCCATAAAAATGAAGAAGGACTCTCCAAAACCCGAGAGTGGACCCTGAAAGAAAATGTAGAAATAAAAAAAAAGTGACACTAGGATCAAAGAAAAAATAAGGAGAGAAGAACCCAGAGAGATTCAACCACCACCACCCATCTGCTTCTCATGTAGGGAGACAGGTCATGTAGCTCGGCATTGTCCCAAAAATCAAAAGGAGGAGACTATGAACATAGGATGCCTAAGAGGAGAGGAATGGGAAGAGAAAGAGGATGAAAGAGCTCTTGTGAATGGGAGAGTAGTGAAAGCATTGGTTGATTCTGGCAGTAAACAGACAGCCATAAGAGCCGATGTGTTCACTTCAGCAGATTTAGAACATGCAACTATGGTTAGAGTCACCTGTGTACACGGGAAGAAGGTGATCTACCCCTGAGTACCGGCGTAGATTAATATCATAGGGGCATCCCAGTTAGTATCATCAGTCATAATCCCTGGACTTCTGGAAGAGGTCATTATAGGGAGAAACTTCCCAGAGCCTCTTCTTGAACTTCTTCAAGAGCCTAATTTCCCCCACAGAGAATTTACTCCACAAGACCGGTGGCAATCTTATTTCTATTCCCAGACCCTCCCGGAACAAAGAACCATATGTCGCTGACCACAGCCCGGGGGCTTCCATTAAAACATTTTAATATTTGTTAAGGTGTAGCAAGGGAGACCTCAGGGGTTACAATTGTGACCCCTGGTGACCACCAAATGACGTCCCTCGTTACCCTACTCAGTGGGACCTCTAAGCTGTTTTCTGGTATAATATTAGACCATCTGGAGGAATGGATATCATCTAATAAAATTCTTTCAGACACCCATCTGGCTTTCAGGACGGGTAGGGGTACGGCTCATCAGTGGCTTAATATCTCTCCAATTCTGGCTAAATATTCCCTGGTTTCGAACTCTCCTCTCTAGGTGGTCAGTTTGGACTTTTGTTCCGCTTTTGACCACATGTACAGGAGACTTCTGTGGGAAACTCTGGATGTGATGGGGGCACATAGACCACTAATTCATTTGATGGAAGCCCTTCACAACAATTCTGTGGTCTGATTCCGATATAGCCCTGGGGGTAAACTCAATATACAAATTGTGGTTAATATAAGAGTTTGCGTAGGTGGTGTTTTTGCCACCATTCTTTTTAACCTTTGTGTACATTCTTTAGCATCCATCTAGAGGCTAATCAAATTGATGTTCCTTGATGTGCTGCAAGGAGACTGACAGTTCTCAGCTATGCTGAGGATGCTGTAATCCCTGCCATAACTCCAAGATCTTTGCAGATCCTGCTAGAAGGCCAATCTGGCAGAATGCTTTGTAACATGAATCTCCCACTCGGGTGTCAATTTTTCACCTGTGGTCCCAGATGGTCAGCAGCTCTTAAGATGTTTCTCCATCGATTATTTGAGACTAAGACTCAATAGCAGATTGAATTGGGTTGATCACATTGCAAGGCAAACAATCAAAACGTGGCAAATAATGGGGAGCATTTTTAGCTTTGCTAAGATTTTGAAACACAGTTTGGTTCCACATATGTTAACGATCTACAGGGGGAAAGCAATCCTGGCGAGCTGTTATGGATGCAGAATTTGAGACGATAGTAAGTTGGAGGGTCTCCGAAAAGTGGAGAATTATTTTAAGTGGTTCCTTATGGTTCCTCCTTCCACTGCATTTTATTTGGTGCATATTGAAGCAGCTACCATATACCTGGCTGATACCATCACAGTGTGACCAAGTCAAGCATGGCAAGCTTTATGGTCTGGTGAGCATGGGACCTTAAAAAAGGATTTGATTGATAATATAATCTCTCTGGGTGGATATCATAAAGATGGCTGGCTCATCCACATTAAACTCATACTGAACAAATTATCTATGACCGCCTGTTTTGAGAATCCCAATACTATTTGGAGAATATCTAAGAAGGAGTTTAAAATGAAGGTGTTTCTGTCTCTGGAGGCTATCAGAGAAGATGCCATGTTCCAAAAACCCTTGTGAGATCATATATTTCTTGAGCCCCTGCAGCCGATTTCTCGCAAGTTTCATACAAATGGCTGAAGAATCCCACTGAAGGATTAAATAGATACTTCTTCAGTGGGAGAAGCCGAGACTCTCATTCATTTGGTGCTTTTTTGTCCTTTCTACACTGATATAAGGAACTCATTATTATTGGTGGCTTGCAGTACCAGCAATGATGTTTCTGCTGTCCTTGCCAAATGTGCTAGTTAACTTTGCCTTGGCAAGTTTTTTAAAGAAGGCATGCACAAGGAGCGTGCTTTATAATGGGGGAGGCTGAATTATGTCAACAATCTTATCATTTTAAAACCTGATCTGATATATGATGATATGATAGTTTATTTATATAGCGCCTATACACAATGTGTTTCAAAGCGCTTCAAGGCAAGGGAGGGAACAAGGGAAAATACAATGACATTCTTATAGGCCATGAACAGTAAGGATGTGAAATTAACTATCGTACTCGGCCTGACAACATTTCAGATAGTGCAAGAGCTAAGACATAGATAAGAAAGGGTGGGGGAGAGTGGGAAGGAAATGGAAACAGACAGGCGACTACTGTATTAGGCCTGACGACATTTCTGGTAGAGCCAGAGAAAAACAAAAGGTGATGGAGAGTGGTGCAGAAAGGGAGGGGAGGAACAAAACAAGCGACTATCGTACTAGGCCTGACAATGTTTCAGATAGTGCTGGAGGGAGGAGGGGACAGTAAGGGGATGGGGATCGACAGACGAGGTTGCTATCATACTAGGTCCAGGGACAATTCTGATAGAGTAAGTGCATAGAAGAAAGTAAGGAGAGGAAATAGGAAAAGGGAGAGGGGAGGGGATGAGAGAACAGAAAGTAAGCAGTCAAAAAGAGTGGAGAAGCAAGAGAAGAGAGTGAATACAATTTCAGAAGTCAATAGTAACACATAATGTTCCAAGCCAGGATACAAGATGAAGATGGGAACAGCATGATTCAGGGCCACCATGAGCACAAGATGCAAAGGAAGTCCAGCATGAGAGTTGTGTAAGGGTGACGCACCGTGAATCAATGAAGTCCATAAAAATAAAATCCAGTATTGACCACAAGACGGTGAAGATGAAACCAGAAAGTGTCAGGACAGACTCCTGTGTGCAGGAAGGAGGGTGGGGGGCACAAGGGAACAACACGGGAGGACCAGAGAGCGTGGGGATGGCCTGTGGGGACAGAGGGTGTAAACACATGTTGGTGCATGCTTACCTGCTGTTTTAGCAAGGGGTCGGACCCTGGATCCTCCTAGTCCGAACAGGTACAAACAGGAATTGACCTTTTCTTTATACATTATATTTGAGGTTCTATACTGTTTTAAGATGTAGTTATTGTATGTACTGTATGATTTTTATGATGTTTTTTTTACTTCTGTTTTTATGTATGTTTTATGGATACATTAATCTGAAATAAACTTGACGACTGGTCGAATGACTAGTTGCACCTTACAGTGCTGTATGCAGGCTTGAGTGTAGTGGCAGCAGCATGTACCATTGCTAGTTGGTTTGCAGAGGTATTATGTGCAGTCACTTGTTAGGTGAAGATAGTCCTATGTAGAGTCACCTTGGGGCAGTTTAAAATGGTCCTTCCAGCTATTACAAACAGTACAGGTTTGGGACTGTTTGACAAACAACAAACAAATTCAGCATTGGGATAAAATAATAATAATCACAGTAGGCACTTCTTATTGTGACATATTCGTTGAAAATGTGCAATGGCGTGGGCTACCTTTTCCATGTCTTAATTTTTTGAAGTACTTTTAATGTTGGGGTTTTGGTGGCTATTTTGGTACAGTTGTTAACATCCTGCAGAGTGCTCACTGCTGTCTCTGTATGCAGGCCTTGCACCTTTTCACATGGAACCCGGATGCTCTTAGTTGTGAATGGCTGGTGGAGGGGAGATGAGGGAGGGGATGGCAGCTTGAGCACTTAACAAGTCAATCATGTATTTGAACACATTCCCATGCAACACCATACGATTGCCTCAGGATAAACCTTTCACATGGGCATTGCTGCGTCAGCCTAGCACCATACCTTGGAGAGAATGAAGAGGCGCATAAGTAAAGGTCAAGGAGACAACAGGTTTGCATCGGGGTAAAGGGTGCATCTGTTCCCAGTGGAATTGAGAACGAAGATGGAAGGTACTGTGAGACTAACCAACTGAGACGATGAAACACTAAAACAGACCGACCTACATACAGCTAGAGCAGCCATACAAGGACAACACACAGATCAGGTTAGGGTCATGAGTCTGTCTACGCATTGACTGGGGAGAATAGCCCAGGGGCAGCGTGCTGGCCTGCGAAACAAGACAACATGGAGCAACACAGGTTCGATCCCCGGGTACGCGCTTAGAACACTCTAGGTACTAAGCGCATTATAAATATCATATCATCTCACTCTTTCAAAGCCTTACTCTAAAATGAGGTTCTGTCCACTGCTGCACCACAATACCGGCTTCAGGTATGTACCCAGTAATTTAATTAAAGTGTGCCCAGGAAGGGCGAGTCATCATTTCATCTCTGTAGTATCAGCGCTTCCTGCAGATGCCGCCTCCAACTCGTCAGTGCTTATTTGTCTCACGCTTTGCAATGCTCATATGTATCGATCGATATCCCTAATGCATCACGTTAAACAAGCGCTTTATTGATATTTTCTTTCCCATTAATGGGAATAAACATTAAAAAAAAGACTGTGCCAAAGCTTTCATGGCACGAGTTAAAACGGCGATCTGAATCCCGCGCCGGCTGTAGATGCGAATCACACACCACAAGAATATTGATCTAAACGGCGCCGAGTCAATTTGTTGCCTCGGATAATAAACAGTTATTTTCATTATGTATTATTCAGGAATAATTACCAACACAAAGCCTGCCTGTGCGTGAAGCCTATTCCCTGTTGCTCGCATCTGGATTCTTTCGCAGCGTTCTCACGCACCGGCTTACATTAAAATGCATGGGGCTGGGTATTAAGGCTGGTAAGCGCCGGGATTTGTAGTAATGCCTGCCATATTTTATGTTCACCTCCGTGATATGCAAGTGCCCTTACCGCCCTAGGGCGAGAACTCGGAGAACACAAAACCCTCCATGCTAGCCAATTGCAATGACAGCTACAGCAGTAGACCCATGTTGATAGTAATGCTCTTTTCTTGCTAGTCTAGACCAGGGTTGCAAATGCTACTAAATGTATTGGAAGGGGTCTGCAAACTGAAATCTCTGAGGCTTCTCCATAGCCCCAGACGTTTGGTTATGCACAGGTGTTTACTTAGCAAAGCGTGTGGGGGATTATGCAAATGTGGTAGCCATGGCTCTGCAGAATGTTGGATGTTCAGGCCAGTATGGCAAGCATCTTCCCTGGAAGCAGCAAATATTTCCTCCATCACTGATTTAGAGATGCTGAAGGATTTAAGGAAAGCCTCTGTGGCGATTAATTATGAGGATGTTTACTTCACTTTAGGTACTGCTCAGAGTTCTCTAGAGTTGGGATAGGCAACCCGTGGCTCCCCAGATAGTCCAGCCTTAAATTCCCATCATCCCCAGCCGGTTAGGTGATGGTGAGGGATCATGGAAGTTGCCGTCAACACATCTGGAAAACTCTTGTAAATATCTTCCTCACATTACGGATGTACATAAATACACAGGTATTTATGAAGCATTTTTTTGCGGGGCAAACGAAAGGTCTGATACTCAGGTAAGGGAAGTGAACTTCTTTACTAAGTTTAATTGACAAGGTATACATCAGGGAAGTCCAATGGTAAGTAAGTAGGAAGGTAAACAGGAGACATCCACCGGCTTCTTCTCTCACAGGCTGCTTCACTCCAACTGACCATTCATGAAGTTTACCGGGGCGCTCACACCACAACATTCCACAGGCATAAGATTCCATACGACATTCTCTCAGGCAAGCATTCATCGAGGACCAAAGCAGAGAACACAAGACACAACACATCTCCTTCCTCAACAGAAACAAAGATAAAGGTACGGAAAGAAGTAAGAGGGAAAATATACAGGGTAATGCAACCGAATTGTGAAACCAAAAACACTCTGCCTCCTCCAATACAAACTCCAAAACTCCAATCTAAATCCCAATATTGCGGGGTGAAATGAAACATCTGATACTCAGGTAAGGGAAGTGAACTTCTCTACTAAGTTCCATTCACAAGGTGTATACATCAGGTAAATCCAAGGGTAAGTAAGTAGGAAGGTACACAGGACACATCCACCAGCCTCCTCTCTCACAGGTAGCTTCACTCCAACTGACCTTCATGGAGCTTACAGGGCCACCGACACCACAACATTCCATAGGCATAAGATTCCATCAGGCATTCTCACAGGCGGGCATTCATGCAGGACCAAAGCAGGGAACACAAGACACAACACATTTCTTGAACTTTCTAATACAATGAAAACTTTAGGACTCAATTTGGTCCAATGTTTGCTAAAGTGATCCCGGACAATTTGCAGTTTTACCACTAAAATTATGCTAATCTCTAAAAATATTTGGATAACTGAGAGCTCCCACTTATTCGGTAACTGTATGAAAAACATCCTTTTCTTTTATTTTTAACAAAAGGCTTGCAGGATATAGAATTGTCTTGCTTGTTTGTTTACAGGCTAGGGGCCTCATCACGAGTCTGGTGGTATCCCAGCAGTAATACCGCCAGGGCAAATAGCGTTACCGCTACTCGGGCTGCGCTATTAGCGGCAGATCACGAGTAGTGAGCTAACGGTAAGTCCTCATTCTTGAGGGTTTCATGGCACTGTTAGTGCTAAAAAAAAAACTGGATTTTTACCTCCAGTAAATCTCCAAACTTTCTGCCCAACCCATAATTGGACCGGCCCTTAAATGCAGCAGTATTAGCGTTACCGCCACATTTAAGGCCTCCGTGCTTAAGTTGTGATGAAGCCCTGACTCTGTCACCGTGCCATGGAGTAGGTGTGTGTGTGTGTGTCTGTGTGTGCACATGCAAGTGAGAGGAATTACCTGCAAACAACAATCCTTACACAGTTATTCACGTGTGATAAGTCCAAATACTAGATCTTCATCTGAGTTAATGTATTTGATTACATGTGTGAAGCTTCATTGTAACATGCATGAGTATGTGTCTTAACATATACATGTATGTGCGGTGACTCTTTAAAGCCACAGGGTCGAACCGAGTGGAAGCTGGATTCTAATGTGTGGCATGCATTACCCAACGCATCTTATTTCTGCCGGTCGATGTTAAATGACTTCCATCAACAAAAGTCCAATTGGTTCACCTTTTTATCAATAGCAATGTATCTTGTTATGAAATTGTAACTGCCCTTAACCCACTATATGGTGGTAACATTTAACTCTATAGTTTCAAGGTTGGAAATGATAATGTAATATCTAAAACTTCAGTGCTTTGTCCTTTTACTCGTAAAGCGTTGTATTGAAATTGAAACCAACCCTTCATTGCAAAAGTGCATTTATTTTTCAGTGACGTCAAGGAATTCAAAGGAACCTGATTTGCAGCCTGAAGGACACTAGTTGTTTTCATCCCTTGTGTAGGGGAAGAGGGAGGGAAATGCAAACCATTGTGTGATCTCATTCTTAAACACTGATCTCAAATGACTTGACAAGAAGTGCACAGAAGCCATCCAATAGCAATTAGAGTACAGGCGTAAAAAGCGGCAGAAATCTTGGAAAGTGGAACAGACCTGTAATGTGAGGTATGCAGAGTGCACACCACTCACTGTGAGCCCCACTGCCATGGAGCATGGAACAACAAATCTAGACCCTCTCTTTGATACAGTAGAGTGGCAGTATAAATTATGCATATAGCACCAATGGTTCCGAATTTGTACTGAGGTCCTGTAAAATCCCTTGCATTAAAATAAAAACCACGTTTGGGGGACATGGTGACTTCTTGAGACATCTCCATTGCTACTGGGTTGCCTCCAAAGACTGTTTAACAGTGAGGGACTCAGAAAAGACACATCTACTTGTTTTTGGGCAAGCTATCCCCTGGTTTGGTGAGACTATTGGTTGTCTACCGATAGAGGTGCTCCAAAGTGAGTCCACTTCATTGGGCTACGATTACGCAATGCCTTCATACATCTACTATCAGTCACTGCATTCCTGCGAGTTGATGGAGTGCTTCCTCGCCCCCTCGGTACCAGAATAAGTAGTCTGAACACAAATGTAAAGGTGTGACACTTTGCATCTACACAATCCTGAAGGAAAATCTGTTGCTCTCTGAAACACTTGTGTATGGGCGCAGTATAAATAAAATATCATATCAGCACTGCCTACAATGCCGTTATGACAGAACACCATCGGCAAGATGCACTCTTACAAGTTTATTTTTGAAGTTGTGAGAGCAAAGTGAAGGATGATCCTTTAGGAACCTAAGAGGTGGGGACATTTTATAAACCCTTGCTGGATTCTAGCCCAGGGAGTGAGTAGCTAGTTCACTAACATCCATACAGTGGATGCATGTAAACTTCTGTGCACAGTCCAACGATGCACTAGCAGACGGGGGTAAATGAGAGATAAGGCAAGTCCCTTTTAACGCACACTACAGAGTGAATACAGCCCTCTAGGGAAATAAGCCAGGAGATAGCTTGCAAGGATAACAAGATTGTAATTGTACAGAATACAAAATATCAGCAAAGGACTCTGCTGCTTGAGAACATTCTGGTTAGTCCTGAAACAAACAAGAGCTTTAAAGGCCCGGTGACTGTTAGGGAGAATACTCATAAATAGGCTAATTCATCACCTTAGAGACCCCAAGCAACTTTGCTGGATTTTGAGGACTTGATTTTTTTACCTGGAGAGAGTGTGAGCCTTTTTTTCCCACTCTCGCATGTATGTTGGTGTGTTTTACTCGTGTGTTCTTTGATTATGGTGTTTTAAGATAACTCCATAGGCATCATCTTTTCATGTGTGTTACACAGCGCCCTCAGTGCAGTAACACAGGGAAGCCTTCCTAGGCTCTCCCAAGGTTTAAATACCTTCTCTGGGATAAACTACTGTTTCCCAGAGAATGTAAAGTTAAATTGACTTTACTAGTCTTTTTAAATTCCTAGACCCAGCTCACACTATCTTACAATAGAGTGCTGGAGGGGTTACCTAGTATCCCCTGTGTCTAGAAACTCATGTAGCAGTCAAATGCTACCCTTTCCTATGAAAATAGCTGATGGCAGTGGGTTTACAATGAACTACCCTGATTTTTCCCGACCGTGAACACCGGCAGCTAAAAATCACGGGAGCCATGTTTTTCAAGATTTCGTCCTAAGCCCCCTTTCTTTAAACAGGTCCCGCTCTTATTTTTTTGCCATTTCTTTTTGAAAAGGTCCTTCTAGAGTTTGTCTCTGCGTGCCAAACTAGGTTTGGTCCCTTTGTTTCTATGCCTTTGGCGGGCTTCAGGACTGAAGACCGCCTATGGCGCCTAAGTGTCTGGGGTGGGCAGGCAGTGAGTGAGGTGCCTGTAACTCCCTGTGCTTAGTCTCCTAGGATACCCAAATGCACTCTGGCGTGATTGGCTGGCTGACTGTTCGGCAAGGACAGCCTCACTGCTGGTTGAGTGGCAGCTAGGCTGGAATGAATGGGAGAAAACTGTTTAAAAGGCAAGTCTCTTGGCTTGGAAGGCAGAGTCCACCACTGGAACGAAAATAACCAAAGACGAGCCGGAAGAGTATGGCTGCTGCAACTACAGGACCGTTGGTTTGCCCGGTGGAGCCCTGCTGCAGAACCGAATCACCAAGTTTATCTCGACAGAGAAACCCCTTCAAGGACGACTTCTTCCTTTTAGTTGGTAGGACCAATCAACTCGTAAGCCACCTGGATGCCATTCTCGGAGCTTGTTAGGATTAACCAGGGAGAAGGACACCAGCTTGTGTGCTTGAAGAACAGCAACCGGAATCGAAGATTTGCCAATTTGGAAGCTTCATGAACTGTCCCCATGCAGCGCAGGAGTCCCCCGATGTCCTGCCACTTGTCCCCACGACTGAGGCTCAGGAACAGCGAGATCTGCAGGAACTGCCAGGAACAGAAGTCTTCAGCTGCATCTTTTTCTTCAATATAAGGTACTGTGAAAACCCAAACGAGGGAACTTACCTCTCACCGCAAATGTTTGTGGAACTTTGGCAACTTGTAGGTCTAGTCAGCTTGTGACCCAACATACAAACCTTTCTTCCGTGAACTACTTCTAAGAACCGTGGAAAAGACTTTTCCGTTTTAAATACCAGAACCGTTTTTACTTGTACAAGACAGTAGACCATTGAGTTTGGCCTACCTATTGCATTGAATCAACTCCTCTGGTGAACTCAAATTATTTACACTGTTTTAAAGTAACTGTAATATTCGTTTAATCAATGTATGCCTTTTTGATCCTACTTCAATGCTATTTGGCTCCGACTTCAAGGGAGCTCAACTGCTTAGTAATCGGTATTGTAGTATTATTTTTGTGTGATATTGGTTGCCTCATTTAGTGAATGCTTTATAAATGATTGTGTAATAAATTAAGAAGTGTTTTACCAAGAAACCTTGATGCTGTCTATCCCCCAAGAGGAGCAGGAGCTCCGTTTCCACTGCAGGAGCAGTGTCCGTGACAGAAGCGCCATCGGAGGGCACTGGGCTGATGCCTTGACCCCGCACAAGGAATTTAAGACCAGGATTCATCCAGAATAAAAAGGGTAAATCGACTCTGCAAATTACCTCGTTTTACCTGCTCCATGAATCCATTGCCCTAGATGGCCCCTCCATCCCCCTGAATTTGCCCATGCAGCCACTTTATTGATTATACTGCATTAACAGCTGTAATTTCCACGAGGCTAACCCTTTCCAAAAGGGCCGCTGCCATTTCTGCCTAACCACCTTTGTTTGGATGTCCTCATTCTGCAGCAGCGTTGATCTGCATTGGTCTGCAGTCCCTTTATTTTTGACCAATCACGAGCCGGCAGGCTCGAGCCGGCACACCCACTAAGGCAGCACACGATGGCTACTGCCTGTCGGGAGCCTGTCTGGAGCTGGATGGGCTTTGGGTTACCATATAAATGTCACCATTCAGTAAGGACTGCCTCTGACCCCTCTGACTTGAACTATACAACTTTATTAATCTGAAACACCACTGCCTAATGTTCTATATTGCTACTATCTCTACATGTATTATGGCTTTCTCAGCAGCTTCCATGCTTTTTCCCAAACGCTGCATCCTATTTCTGATCTGCACCCTGCCATTGAATAACTGCATTTAGCCTGTTACTGTAATACTGCATTTAGCCTTTGTGTGGCTTGTCAGGGTCTGTTGCATCTAGCTGCACACTGCTTTTAGCTGTGCCACTTGCTTGCAAATTGCATCTCAATTGAATCTAGGTGAGCCCCAATGCCACTATTGTACCCACATGCCTGCAAACTGC
Organism: Ambystoma mexicanum; assembly: GCF_040938575.1. Lineage (NCBI taxonomy): Eukaryota > Metazoa > Chordata > Amphibia > Caudata > Ambystomatidae > Ambystoma > Ambystoma mexicanum. The sequence continues at coordinate 711,006,562 of NC_090924.1, read as the reverse complement.
ATTTGAGCCTCACTGATGAATCTTGGATTTAGATGAACTCTTGTTATATCTGTACCCACCTGGTGCTTATAACATCTCTAGCCGTTATTATGACCCTTGTATCTAGGCGAACCCCTTTTGCCACAATTGTACCTACCTGCCTGCACACTGCATCTTTAGCTTTACTATGAATCTTGAATTTAGGTGAACCCCCACTGTTACAATTGTGCCTTCCGGCTGCGTATGACATCTCTAGCTTATTGTTCCCCTATTGCAACCATATTGCTACAATAAGATTGCAACGCTAGTGTATCCGTGCGCTCCTTACCTACCTCTGAATTGATGCTTAGGAACCTCCTCACCTGCTATAGGTCAGGCGCTTCAGCGAGCTCTCGCTCTGAATTTCCAGCTGCTTTAACAACTCCATCATGCTCTTTAGGACCACTTACACCATTTACTATTACATGGCCTTACCCCTCGCCATCATCGCCCAGCTACTCATTGTGGTACACCCACATAGCAACAACCCCAAACACACTATACCCAAACTACCTAGCCCACCTTATCCCAGCATTAATTTGCCATCCACCACCCCAGCAGCTAAATCTCAACAGATCAAGGGCGCCATTATCAACGCCAGATCTCTTCCAGCCCACACACTAGACATTGCAGACCTCATCACGTCCCAAGAACTTGATTTCATTGCAATTTCTGAAACATGGCTACATGCCGCATTGGGACCTTCACTGTCCCTGGCCTTACTGCCAGACTACGGCATCACTCGATGTGATCGCAATACTGCCCAAACTAGAGGGGGCAGAGTTGCCTTCATTCATAAAAACTCTCTTGGTCTAAGAGTGGCTACCAATTCCAAACTTGAGTCAGCGGAAATACTCTCAGTCAAATTACCACTATCGCCCAACCAAACTGCCACCCTCCATCTTATCTATAGACCACCTAGCCCTGCACCTTCCTTTGTTGGCGAAATGTCCACCCTACTTCTCGACAAAACTAAAACTAACTCGCAAATTATCATTTTAGGTGACCTTAATCTGGGATTCGGTGACCCTAAAGACTCTACTGCCTTTGACCTGGAGAATGTACTAACTGACTTTGGCTTCTCCATGCACATTCAAGAGCCTACCCATACCAAAGGAAGGACCCTTGACTGGCTAGCCAGCTCCAACTGTAATATTAATGTTCTCTCCAATACCCCCTGCTTATCGTCTGACCACCACATCATTACCTTTAATATTGAAGCAGCACTGCGCTCTCCTCCCTTGTTAGCTCCAGCCCTCCCCACTAGAAATAAAAGGGACATAACCAAAGAGAAACTTCTCCCGCTGCTACTCCCATTCCTCAATGCAGTCACTTACTCCTGCACCGACCCCACAACCTTAGCTGATACTTACAATCGCAATATGCTCACAGCCATAAACTCAATCGCCCCTATCAAACTCAGGAAGTCCAAACCACGTGCACATCTCAACTCTTGGTTTACACCTCAGTTAAGAGTGCTCTGAAAAGCTAAACGCTGCGCTGAAAATCGCTGGAAAAGCCACCCTTCTGATGAGCATAAGGACAGCTTCATCCTTGCCTCCCTCTCTTATAAAGATGCTATTATCACTGCAAAAAAGGAGTCTCTCAATAACCGCATTATACAAGCAGACTAGAACACAAAAGAACTTTTCAAGATCTTAAAAGAACTTGAATCTCCAGCCACCGCCCCTGACACCTGTACCATAGATAGTAAATGGTGTGCCAACATTCAGTCCACTCTATTGAATAAAATCTCCACTCTACAATCTAAAATCAAAGATAAACAAGACAGCCTGAAACTGGACAATTGTCCTCCAACCCCATCAAGGGTCGCTCCTCTAGCCTCCCTTAATATCAAACCTTTTGCCTTCTCTCAACTCACCACTGTTGAGGTGGAAGATATTATGAAGAGAATCAATCCATCTAACTGCCAAGGCGATCCCTGCCATGCTCCTATCATTAAGGATTCTGCCCATGACCTGGCACCTTTCATCACAGCCTTCATTAACTCCTCCATTAAATCAGGTACTGTCCCTGACAACCTCAAGGACGCATGGGTTATCCCTCTGCTTAAAAAACCTTCCTTAGACCCAAGCATACCCACCAATTTCAGACCCATAACCACTGTCCCGTTCTTGCTCAAGATTTTAGACTGTGCGGCATACCTGCAGATCCAAGACTGGAATCCAATAACCTCCTGGGTCTACAGCAATCAGGATTCCATCCCAGACATGGGACTGAAACAGCCTTGATAGACTTGAAAACCCAAATTGAGGTCTTGAAAGACAATGGGAAATTAGCCTTGCTATTACTCCTAGACCTCTCTGCGGCCTTTGATCTGGTCAATCACCCAATTCTATGCCGGCACCTTCATTCTGCTGCCCACTTCTCTGACTCAGCCACGACTTGGATCAAATCCTTTCTGAGTAACAGATCCATGAGTGTCTTCTCACCCTCTGCAGCCGCTGACCCTGCTCCAATTCACTGCGGCGTCACTCAAGGTTCCTGCATGTCACCTATACTCTATAACGTCTTCACAAAACCTCTCTTTGATGTACTTGACTATCTGGGTGTCTCCTACACTAACTATGCTGACGACACCCAGATACTCATTCCCATCACTGGAGATTATATGGCTGATACCAAGGCCTTGAACGACATCTATCTGGTCATCCAGGCCTGGATGGCCCAACATGAATTATGTCTCAACGACGACAAGACGGAGATCCTTATCTTGGGCTCCTCGCAACGTCTCAACAAACTAGATCCATTTTACCAGTCATTGATCATAGATGGAAATATCATTAAGGTCTCTAAAGACACAAAAACGTTAGGTTTCTATCTGAACGCCACTCTATCACTGTCACGACAAACAAATGCAGTTAGATCAGCCTCTGCTTACACCTGTAAACTTATTGCAGCTTGTAGACCTTTTCTGACTACTCCTAACAGCATCACCTTAGCCAGAACGCTCATCATGTCAAAAATTGACTATTGTAGTGCCCTCTACCTGGGGACTAGTCAAGGCAACTTGAATAAACTACAAATCACCCAGAGCAACGCTATCAGGGCAGCGCATAACATTCCCAGAAACCACCACATTTCTGAAGGCAGAACTAATCTACACTGGTTACCTGTCAAGCAGAGAATCTCACTGAAAACACTTGCCCTTACACACAAATGCCTGGCGAACCAGGCCCCCCTACCTCTGCAACCGACTCTCTCTCCACACTTCCACCTGACCTCAAAGAACCGCCCAGACCCACTGCCTATCGATCCCAAGGTTCAAATGTCAAAAAGCTGGTGGCGTGAGCTTCCCTGTCCTAGCATCTAAGCTATGCAACACCCTCCCGGCTACCGTCAGATCTGAGGACTCATTTAACTCCTTCAAGCTGAAAACAAAATCCTGGCTCCTTGCTCAGAACTGAGACTTTCCGCTATTGCTCCATGCACCACATTTCGCAGTCGCCTGCTTCTGCCTCTGACTCCTCTTAATTCTATGGCTTATTCTACTAGCTGAACTTTGTTAAGACTATGACCTCGTCTATTCTCCCTGTAAGACTATTACCTTGTCTATTCTCCCTGTTATGTTCTGATCCCAATGCAATGATTCCTGCTCGTTACATGTCTGCCTTTACATCTCATCACTTCAACTACTTCTGTAAATACTTGTATACAACTATGTATGTAAATAATCTCAAGTTTGGCACCCTGATGCCCCCGGGCCTGATGGTTGCGCATTACAAATATATAAAATACAAATACAAAGTATAAGTGTCTATCTGAATTCTTGTCATTGTAGACCTTTGTGTAACACCCTTACAAGCTCACATTCCCTCTTGAGATTAGCCTGGCTGCTCAGCTCGCTACCAAAAACTGTGTGGTGCAGACTTATACCAAAGGTTGGTTTTGCTTACATCTGTAGTCCTAGTTGTGTGCAGAGGTCCAAGAGGGTACTGCATACAAACTTTGCCTAACAGTGGTGTCATCACATAAAGTACAAACCAGCGCAAGTGATTGGCGATACTATATATAAGGACCTGCTCCATAGGGGATGCCAGGCTATCATTGGTTAGTTCCATCACCATCCATCAGGCTGCACATGGGTCAGCTGGGCTCATCCTGTTGAGGAGTCGAGGTCGGGTTTCTCATGAGACACATTATCTAAGCTGCCATGCCATGCCTACTACTATATCACTACGGCATGCACCTGGGTATCTTGGGGAATTGGTACCAGGGGGAAGGGAGGATGAAATACAGTCACGCTGACCCACACATTCTGGGTTTCGTTGATACCGCACCTCTCACACCCAAGGTCTCCACCTTGGGTTTGATCTATAATGTATCCCTCCCTGTACCTTGTGTCACAAAGGATGTATTTTATGCTGGGGTTTGAAACAGATATGCATGCTTTTATGGTCATTTGATTTTTGCTTGGACAGGGGGGTCGCTGAATTATCAGGGAATGCAGAGGTGTGGGCGCCAGGTCAGTGGTGTGGGGCTGGCTGTGGGTTGGCTGGGTGATGATTAGAGGTATATTGGCAGTTTAGTGGTGATGAATGGGCATTGCACAGAGCCTGCGTTGCATCACGCTCATGCAGGGGGCATTCCTCTAAAAGATACTAAATGTTTGCACCAGTAAAAGGACATTGGGGAAGTGAATTTCTGTGAGAACTGGTGGCTCGAATTCATGCTGCCTTATGGATGTTGGTCCTAGTGAAATCTTTAATAATAATAATAATAATAATAATAATAATAATAATAATAATAATAATAATAATAATAATTTGGCATTTATATAGCGCTACGAACCCTCAGGTATCTGAGCGCTGATTATTATTACCCACGGTGTGTGGTGCTCATTTATCGACCTCAGAAGGATGAAAGGCTGCGTTTGGCCCTGCCGGATTCGAACCTGCATTAGCAAGCTCTGCACGGAGTCTTGCTGTGTCACTTGACACGGAGCTCGGCTGGTGCAGCGCCGTCACACAAGCCTTTATTTTTGCCATATCTACAAAATGACATTTCTTTCTATGTGTCTCCTAATGCCATGCATCTGCTGTTTGTGCTATATTGCTTTTGCACCGAGTTTCATAGTGCAGTTCTCTCCCCCCTTATACACTACACTATCGCATAGGGGATTCGTCTCCCCTGAAAGCGCTTATGGGGGTGGGATATACTCATTTCCATCCCAACAGCAGTCTTCCAGAGACAGGTATGCAGGCATCCTGAAACGTAGTCATGAGACACTGTAAAAGCTTCCCATAATATTGCTATTTAAGAGCTCACGGGCAGCAGAAAATTGTTTTCACATTATACAGATGCATATGTTCTGTGTTTTGTCTTACCTAATGGATGTGCACTGTTAATGCACTCATTGGCTGCTACAGTAGATGTTAAAACATATGAAGCTACATATTGTAAAGGGATTTTGCTGGGGAGTGTATAGAAAGAACATCTGTCCACTTTAGTCCTAACATTGAAATGTACTACACTCACCATTCACAGATTGGTCCTGAGCCAGAGTGCACAAGCTGAACAAACAGCACCCCTCTCAGAAATGGCACCAGCTAGATTTGGGCCAATTCAGGAAACCCCCTCGCCTTAGCAAGTTGTGATATACATTTGGAAATCCCTATTGTCTAGAAGAGAATAGCTCCTAGAAGAGGTTGAAGGGACCATAGGCTCTACATGTATGCATATTGAATAATAAACTGTGTTCATTTTCATTAAACTTACATTCTTTCAAAACACTATAATGAGGGGACAAGCATACCATATTACAATACTTAAGCTATTCATTTATCTCACAATATAGTTTTTAACTGCAGCTCCTTGTGTAACATTGAGAATATTCATCTAAATTATTCTGTACAGTAAAAGAGCCATGCTGTTCAGTGAAATGTTTTGTTCTCCGAGGAACATTAGCAACTGGGAAGCACGTTCCAGCCAATCAGGAGCTTCGTAACAATACCTGACACTGTTTGTGAAAGGCCAGGTTTGCTCCTATGACTGGCACCTAACTTCTTTAGCTCCCTACTCTCGCCCATACCCTTGCGCCATTCGAACTTTCGGCTCCCCCTTGCTGACCATATTAAGTTTAATTTGCAGTTGTAAGCAGGCACCATGAAAAAATGTCATAATTCCAAACGCTAATAAAGCCTTATTGAAGCATCTGCTTCACCTATTCAAAGCCATCGTATCAGCATGTATTCTTAGACCCTGCTATTGGTGGAATGCACTCCACTGCGTCAGGCGAATAACCTTTGCACCTTTCAGAAATTGCTGAACCATTTATTTTCTGTTAAGTAAATCGCAGTGATTGTGGCTTATTGCAGTTTGATCTGCGTGTGGAGCGGTATACATCCAATTCAGAAACCAAAAATCAGAAATCAGTAGTAATCTTTGTAATTAATAATTAGAAAACATTGAAAAGATAGGACTCATGCATTAAAAATGTTTTAACTAAAGTTAATATTACAATTCATTAAAATTACATATAATCATCCCCACATATCAAAATGTTAAAAGTGTAAAAAAAATTGCCCCCAAAACATACGTCTTAATATCATCAAAATATACTTTCAGATTCAGCAGATAACTTCTAATACATAAACTAAAGAGACACACCAAAGTGAAAAAAAAATGGCGGCCTAAAACTATTTATCTCCAAATAAAAAAACATTGCAAACGTTAAAACATGATCGCCCGAATACATGTAAGACCAGCATTGATCCGACTGAATATTTCCTAAATCATGAAACAGATTTCGGTAGCCCTTTGCATACATTCTTAGAGCAGCCAGTCAGGAAATGGCGAGTAGTCTCAACCTCCTGATTGCAGGGGCGGAAACGTCGCTCACAAAATGGCACTTCACTCCAGGTGCCCATTAGCCCATAAGTGAGTAACTGTTCAGAGCGCAATTGCATTAGAAAACGCCTTAGCTCGGCGTTGCAAAGTTTGTTGACATAAATAAAAGCAGCATTAATCAGGAAGATATGTAGTATATAATGATGAAACAATGATCTTGTAGCCATTATTAGATCTATTCCAATCAAAAGCTTTCTCCTTAATTCCCTTAACTGCACATCCCAAATTCAAAGGCAGAGTGACAGTAAAACCAATGTTCTCAAGAGAAGTGCATACATCACACAACCAATCCTTCAAAACTCCCTAGGGCTGTTTCATATTCATGCAAGCAGCAAAGTTTGAATACGCTGAGGCCTAAATCTCTTTTTCCTTTAATATTTTTAAATAGAGACTGCTACTGGTAATTTTGAGTCTTGAGAAGGGGTGGAAACCCCTGGGCAAAGCAATGAGGACAGGCCATTTTGACAAATGCCTGTTTTATTCAACAAAGCCCATATCAAACAGGGACAGCTGTGGCTATCAAGACAATTTCTGAGCTTTCCAGGGTTGACAATGGTTGAAAAACGAGAATTACATCACAATTGATGTTTCATCCTAGTAAACCTATGAGTTCGAGTGATTGGTTAAGGCAATCAACTAGATGTATATTCCATAGGAGTTAGGATGTTCATTGACTGCACTCTATCTGTTGGCTCCACCCGAGACCACCTACTAAACAGATACATGTGAAAACATGTCATCATAATAAAATATTTTTGGCCAGGGCAACGGATTATAGATGAGCGTTAATGGTGGGCAGGGATTGGTTAGTGGTCTCTTTCTCAGCCTTGGCATTTTGGAGAGTTATCAGCTCAAGTTATCGGCCCAAGCAAAGCAAAGGCGAATAACTAGGGCTCCGCCCGTTAACCCCGTTAACCCCTGTTCCAGGCCTTGGAACGGCAGTTTAAGGCTATTAGCACCCTGGTTTGCCAAAGCAGTGAAACAGGGTGTTAAAAAAAGGGTTTTCCTTCATTCAGTGGGAGGCCGCGAGCATCCATTTGAAAGAAGGAAAATCCTTTAGAAAGATGGTTACCATGGAAAAGGGAAGGCGGGGCATCGTACAGAGCCCCTATTGTCTTTCCATGGCAGCCAGCCGTAGCCAGGAAAAAGGAGCGGCTGCAGCGGCGAGTGCCACAGCAGCCAAAATTAGGTGGGTGGGGGCTGGGAAAGGTATAAAACAAAGAGGGAGGAGGTTAAGGGGGAAGATTGTGGTGGGGGAGCCAGCCTGACGGCTGGCTGGAACTCGGACTTGCATTGCCAGTCCAAGTCCGCATTCCTAGCCACCTGATTGGCTTGTTTTCATGCCCAGGTGCTAATTGCATATATTGTATATGTAAACTTTACCATTTGACAAGACCAGATGTTGAAATTTAGTTATGTTACATTAATATTGCAGGCCAATCTAGGTGCTTCTCATAGAGTGACAGCAGACAATTTGTGAGAGAAACTTAGATATTACCATTGAAACCAAAATTCCTCATTCTGAACCTTCTCTCACGTGTGTCCAGTTGGCAGACAGCTTAGGTTCTTATCACTTCCTCTAAAATATTGTTTTCAGGTTTAACTCAAAGTAGGCAATTAGCTGTAGCAATTACCTCTAGTGCACTCAACTATAGAACACCCTGCCTACTCCAAATCTTGGGCAGCAGAGATCTGAAAACACTCTACATAAGATGACATGCTTGAATTTACAGAGAAGAAGCAATAACGTTAGAATCCCTGCAAACTTAAAAACGTCTGAATATTATGGAGCCAAAATAAGGGACAAAATTCGGGTGAAGTGGGTGAAGGGGCATAGTATGGACAAGGCAGACAGAGTTTGTTGAAGGGGCGGAATCTTGTGAAGGTGCAAAGTCTGGCAGAGGTGGAGTAAAGTTGGGAGTGGCGCATGAACTTATCTGTGCCTAGGGCAGCAGAAAGCATAAATATACCACTGGTTACAGGACCTGCTTCATTCTCCACTCAAGTAAGCAACTTTGAGTGCTCTGTCCAATCCTTGAGGCACTCATAGTTTTCTGTCTGCACAACCTCTACTGGTACTGTCAGGAGTGTTTATGCTTTGCATCCCATCAGTCTTTCGACCACCCTTCTGATGTTATACATGTTCATATACCAGTAGTTCAACAGCCAGGCATTCCCCCTTTCTCTCTCTTCCAATTAGGTGCACACTTAATTTTTTTTGAAAGTACTATTCTAGCTTCCCCTCTATAAGGGCCATCCAATGTATATTGTATCATCCTAATTATGCTCCAATAGTCTTCTATCATTGACTTTGTCTTAATGTAACTATCCTCAAAAGGGAATGTTTTCTTAGACATCCATCACAAAGTGGCCCATTTCCTTTGGAATTGCCCCCTATTTGTACAGAGAGACAAATGAATTAGGCACTGTGCCCTTGTTGCCCTTGTTGCCGGTATTTCAGTTACTACAAATTTCCTGGAAGCACTAATGGCATAGGGAAAGAGAGAGCATACATAGCCACTCTCCCCACCCTGGTCATGTGCTTGTACCACATATTATTAGTCACCTGGGTTGAATCAGCCATGTAAGTGTTTATGTGTTTGAAATTAGTGTCTGCGTTTCTAATTATTCTTTTTGTTTGTTTAGTATCAATAGAGAAGGACTGGGTCATAGCTTCGTTCAACAGAGGAACATGGGTTATTTTATGCTGGTTCAGGTACATGATAGGGAGTCACATTTTGTAATGCCAGGATTGTAAAGAAGTAGAGACAGCAGAAATCAAAAAATATTGCCACAATCGATTATCGTTGATAGGTTCACATGTTGCAAAGGTGCATGCACATTGTGTTGATTATTTGCTAGAAGCCTATATTTATCAAAACCAAAAGGATTCATTTTTTTTTTGTTGACACTTTCACGTCGAGTCTCAAACACTGGAGTCCTATAAGAAGAATTCTCCCAAAAATAAAGCGTGTTTTGGGTTTACTAATAAAGCAAAATCGGTACTTCGGTACTCTACTTTTCTTAAATGCAATGTCATTTTTCACTACAAAAGAGAGAATAGCGTAAAGAAATATCTGGAGAGGTACCATTTAGTAGGTGTTTCTTTCCTTGTCAAAAGTGTTTTTTCTTTTTACACTGCAGGTAAAAAGTTCTTTGGGGGCAAACGTTCGTATGAGCAGACTATTTGCTTCTATAAAAAACGGTTACTTTTGCTATTTCTCTGTGTGTTGCTGTCTGCTCCTGGTCATTGATCGAGTCTGCACTTCTCTTTCTTCTTCTTCGGTTGCAGCTTATGGGACTTGGGGCAGTGGGTTCTCACCTTTGTGGGGTTTGACATTGCATGCCTGCTTAACACTTTGACAGCAGTGCAAGTAATGTCCTTGATGACAAAGGGGCCTTCAAATCTGGGCTTGTGCCAGGACCATGTAAAGTTCCTTAAGAGGACTGCATTACCAGCGTATAGGGGAGGGGAATTGAGAAAGTTCTGCAGATATACTTGAGCGTCATCTTCATCATTCTTCTTTGACCTCACCTGCCATGCTCGAAGCAGTTGAGATATAATGCAAAGAGGATTAAGTGTAGGCAGTGGAACCATCGTTTCTTCTGGATAATTTTTAATTAGACTATTCTATCTTTGAGCAGGCTATTGAGCCATTCACAAAATCCCATTTGCTTGTGGGTGATAAGCGGAGGAGGATGTATGCCTAATTCACAGCAGGGTTGTGATGTGCTCAAACAATTCATTCACAAAATGCAGAGCTTTTTGATTCTTGAGCTGGCAAGTAATGAGGACGTAGTCACTTGGACTTACCGTGGCTGCCAACTAAATCCTGTGAAAATATCCTGAATTGGGTCTCTGAATGCCAACTTGTGAACCTCTATCGGTTGTGGAATGTGAGCAGACTTGACTGCAGTGATCTGACTTTCAACTACAAGCTGAGACCGGTGTTATAGGCCACAGAAATTGGAGCTCGCTGATGAGCGTACCCGTAAAAACATGGCTGCCTAGTCCAAGTGGCTCCATGGGTGAGCGGAGCTCTACTGTCGGGCTGCCTGCCGTGGGCATCTGGCCAGGAAACACACTGTCTAAAGGACCTCTGCCGACCAGAGCCGGCACTGAGTGAACTGCGCTATCCCAGGAAGTGAGGGATAGTTTGCTTGCCTGCGTGACTTCTACGATGGAGCCCCCGGGGGACGCTGACATTGGGTGGCACTGTGGATGGCATGGTAACCCCTGCTGACCCCCCTGGAACTGCTGCAAAGTGACTGTCGGGGCCCCCATACGGCTGGTTTGCTTGCTGGTGGGCTGCTCTGCCTGCGCTCATCACAGGTGCCAAAGAAACACGTAGCATTGAGGAGTTGCGAGCCACAAGACCCAAGAGGAGGAAACGTGGGGAAGCTCCCTCTGCCCCCGAGAACCCTACCCGGGGTGACCGCGAACCAACATCACGGACCACGACTCCACGCAGCAGACTACGGAGACAAGATCTCACGGGGCGAGCCCTGCAGGGCAGACAACAGTGAGTCAGAGGGTCCCGCCATTTTGCTTATACCACCCAACTGTGCCTACGCAGTGCAGCCTGCATGGGGCCCGCTCCACTACATGGTGCCCCTGCCGCTCCCCCTCCACTTTCCCCCCTCCACAATGCTGAGGTGATACAAAGGGAGAGCACGGATGCTAGTAAGGAGCAAAGGTACATTGAGCCTGCGGTTAGAAAAGACATAATCTGTGCCTGAGCAGCAAACAGACACATGGCTGTTATACTCTGTTATACATACCGCACCTGAACATACTGAGGTGTAATTGCAATGAGCTGCAGTCAGACACACTCACCCTGCAGTGGCACATAAGAAATCAAACGCCTCTCATGCTACTCATCCTGATTCAGCAATGTGGCTGATCAGACAGCACAGATAGTGCGTACCAACATCCTGCCACGTGGTGGTGGTTTAAACAAGGTGCAACAATCCTCTAATGTCCTACATCGATTTGATAGTGCCAAAAAAGTGAAGTGTGGGCACTGGTCTCTCATCTTGTGGAGCAATACAATGACATACACTGACAAGGTGGGATAATAGAGGGCTATCACCTATGGACATGGGAGGATTGTGGCCCTGTCCTGCTACTGGCACTGACTATTGCCCAAACCCTGCATTGGACCTGGAGATAACTACTGAGAGGTGAAACAGTGGGATGTCACAGAAGTGGAAAGGGCCAAACCAAAATGAACTCACCCAATATAGCACCCTACCGCACACCATCAGAAGAAACAAATTAACTGCTTGATGGCACTGAAAGCGCACTGAAAGAGACACATCACTTGCCTCATTCCTACACAAGGACACATAGCTTGGCAGAATTGTAGACTGCAAGGAACCACACACTGTGGATACTCATCATCCTATATAGAACCCTACAGCACATCTACAGAACCAACAGATTGACTGTTTGATGATGCCGAGGGTGCACCAAAAAGGATACTCAATGCTGCCCATCCTTTCATAAGGCTACCCGGCCCGGCACGGAAGATTGGTAAACCGCAAACTGCCACACACTGCCAACAAGCACAAGCAGCCCCCCTGTGGTGGACCCAGTCTTGAAGCTCAGCTGGATCTGTCAACAAGCAATCTCACTGCCCCTGTGAGAGTTGAGGCTGCACTGGGCAGTTCTTGAATGATACTCCTGATCACAGTCCAAGATATCTGGTTGAAGAGCAGCGACCCAACCAGACCGTCAGACCATCATGGGCAAAGACAAACTGAAGATACACTCCATCCAAAGTTTAATGGACCAATATACCACTCCTGCGGCAACCCTCTCTGTGATGTCCTCACTTCCTTATCGAAGGACGACAGTCCTCTGTTTATGTTTGATCCGCGGGCTGCGACCCGCGTACGTTGAGGGGCGGGGTTACCGCCCAGAGGTTAGTCTGATGCAGGGTCTTTAAGAATAAAGACGTGTTGCACCCCAGCTCCTTGTGCCGACTCTCCTTTCTGGTATGCATGTGTGAGAGGACGACACTCGAGTACGAGCGTGAGGAGGTCCACGATCGACTACATCACACTGGCGACGAGGGAAATAAAGTTCCCGCCGTGCCCAAAATCGTCGGTCCGCTGCTCGTGGTACGTCCCCTGTCACCACTGGGAGCCCGGACCTTGATCGCACGTGGGCCCATATCGGTGGGTGGAGCGCGAAGGCTCCCCATTCTCCAATCTCCAGCGCAAGTGTTTCGCGCGGGTGGAGCAGCTGTCAGTGTCACAATCTATGTACCTTTCTATTCCAAAGGTTTGGTGTTCACAGTCCCTACTGCAGATATCAGATAAACAACAAGACAACACTAACCTGGTCCAGTAGAATTTCGTAGAGAAGAATGGAAAGCTCACCTAACCCCCTCTCCACGCGCCGGAGAAACCCAGGTCGAGGAGGGGAAGTCAGGGAAACCCTCGTGGGGGAAAAAACCCTGTTGTTTCAGGAACTGAAAGGAAGCGATGGGCGAGTCTTGATTCCCAGGAGGGACTTCGGGAGTTGGACTTGCGATCGCGAACTATCCTGAAGAGAGAAACCAGATGGTGTTTAGAAAAGGGAGAGGTTGCTGCAGTAGGACTCTGGTGAGCGATATACCTTTAAATCTGAATGTCTGTTGAGGGGGTGTAAGACGGCTTGCACGAAGGTTGTATTCTGTTCAGCGCGTGGTAAAAAGTAACTCCCTGTCCTTGCAGAAGAGACTGAAGAATGGAGAAAGATTAGTTTTGGAATGAATGAAAGTATGTTGTATGCTGGTGGAGGGTACGGAACTATACGTACTGCAGAGTGTAGAATCAATGCCTTTGGTGTAATTGTATGGAGAGCTGGTAGGGAAGAGGACCACGGGTAGAGGAGTCTAATAGTGAGAAAAGGGAGAGATGGTTGAAGGATTACAGACAAGCTGAGTATTCGAAGGGTAAAGAGAGCAATCCTTGAATTACGAACTCACGGAGCGTGGCCTCTGAAAGCAGTAGCAACGCGCTGGACCGAAGACGCCGCCGAAGGAAATCCATTCTGCGAGGTTGGGGGCGGAGTCATCCGACACTGTCGGATTCGGAAGGCTGGAGCGCTGCTTTTCCTTGCTACCGCCATGTTGGAGGGGGTAGAGGCGATGCATGAAATTCGTCTCCTCCACCTGTGCCAGAAAGTCCACGTGAGCCGCCCCCTAGAGGGAGCGGACGTGACAGTCAGCTCACCGCGCAAACACCTTTAAGGGCGGTGGAGGACAAATCCTCCCGCCAACGGCAACGCCCTCGGAGGCCCGGCCCAGCACACGAAGAAATCGGCGGGTGGAGCAGAGGCTCCCCGCGCGGGTGGAGCAGTTGCCAGCTCCCCGCGGACACATCACCGGGCGGTGGAGGAGTGGCCTCCCGCCAACGGCAATGCGCACGAGCGGTGGAGGCGAAAACCTCCCGCTCCAACAGTCCAACACAAAGGGGTAAGAGCGAGCCCTTTCCCCTCCGGCACAAATTAAATCACACCACGCACCTGTCGACATCAGCAGCTAAGGCCCCAGTTTGCAGCACCCCCTGGTGGCAACAAAGTGCCACCGCACTAGGAATAGAAACCACAGCGCCCCCCCCCTGCTGGCAACAGGGTGCCACCGCGCCAAGACTTTCTACTAAGACCCTGAACTACAGCGCTCCCCAGCTGCAGAGTGACAATCACACCCGGCTCAGCCAAATAACCACAGAAACATTTTCATGAGTAATTCAGAGGAAGACTCACTAACCATCCCAGTAACACCAAGCAGCACAGGCCATAAGAAAATGACAGACAGCCTCCTAACACAGCTACCAGCCAATTTCGACCTCACCGACTCCGGCACCATTGGATCAAGGTGGAAGAGGTGGCTGAGGGATTTTGAGGTATGCCTGAAAGCGGCAGGCGCACTGGAAGATGACCAAAAACTCAATCTTCTAAATCATGCTGTGGGACCAAATGTCCGAGACATTCTCGACGAAATTCCCGAGGACAGCATAGACACGTACGTCAAGCTAAAAACAACGCTCACGGAATATTTCACACCTCACACCAATGTGGACTATGAGCGGCACATTTTCCATACCACCAAACAACAAAAGGGTGAAACCATAGACGCATTCGTCATGAGATTACGAGCAAAAATGAAACACTGTGATTTCAATAATTACTCTAATGAGGAGGCCCTCAGGTCACAGATCATAGTGGGATGTGAAAGTGCCGACTTCCGCAAACGACTCCTGCAACAACCGCGCAGCCTTGACAAAATCCTTCGACTGGCTCGCTCGGATGCAGCCCTAGCCGCACAAGTAGAAGGTTTGGACGACATAAAGATTACACATGGAAAACACAAATGCCTCAACAAACTAGAAGGGACTGCAAGAAACAGTGATCCGTTCTGCTACCGGTGCGGACACGAATATCCCCACGAAGGAATATGCCCTGCAATAGGACAAAACTGCTCCGCGTGCGGTGGTGAAGACCACTACAAAGCCGTATGTCTGATCTTCCGCAGCAAGATGAGAGGGGCTGGAAGGAGCCACAAGCCCATACCAGAACCAGAACAAAATCAAACAACGCCCTACCGCAACCATCGAGGGACACACCAGACCCATGAACAGGGGTGCCACAAACATCACGACGACCAGACGGAAAGAAGGCATGATAAGAGAGAATGGAGGGAGAACAGGACACCACTTCCCAGGTCAAGGAGAAGACCACGAAGATACGTACGGTGCCTCATCGAACAATCACAGTCTGACAGCGCGTCCAGTGCTTCGTCGGATGAGAAAACATCTAAATCGGAAAGACACCCGGAAACACCAAGAAGGAAAGGATACCTATATGCGCTAGGAAACAGCACAGCAAAAGAGCATAGCCCAATCCTCACAATACAAGTGAATCAAACGGCAGCAGAATTTCTAATTGACACGGGAGCAACCGTAAACGTGATCAGTGAGAAAGTCTACGAGGACATACCTAATGCCCCCTGCCTGCAACCAGCTCGAACACTCATTTTTCCTTATGGATCAAAGACCCCGCTCGCACGTAAAGGCTTCTTCATGGCCTCGTGCCGATACAAAGAACATGAAAAGAAGATACCCATGCACGTCCTCGAGGCAGCGACTGAGAGCGGATGCATACTGAGTTATCAGGCAGCAATAGAAATGGGACTAATACACATATTGTACCGTCTTATGGTACGCAAATACCTAGACCCCACTGCAAGCATAGAACAGGTGTTCCCATCACTATTCAAAGGCCTCGGGAAGCTGAAGGACAGGCAAATAGAACTCCACATTGACCCCAAGGTCCCACCCATAGCCCAACACTATCGAGGAATACCCATAAACATTCAAAAACAAGTGGAAAAGGAACTAACAAAATTACTGGATGCAGACATCATTGAGCCGGCAGAAGGACCCACACCATGGGTGTCCCCAATTGTACCCGTACCCAAAAAGGACTCTCAAGACATCCGAATATGTGTTGACATGAGAAGGCCAAATGAGGCAATACTAAGGGAACGCCATCAAGCCCCGAGGATAACAGATATGGTACATCTACTAAACGGGGCAACTGTGTTCTCTAAACTGGACCTCAACAAAGGGTACCATCAGCTGGAACTCTGCAAAAGCTCTCGATATATACCAACTTTCGCCACCCACCTAGGACTCTTCCGCTACAAGCGGCTAAGTTTCGGTGTGTCGTCCGCTGCTGAAATCTTTCAGGCAGAAATTCACAATATCATCAAACATGTACCCAACTGCCTAAACTACAGCGACGACATCCTGGTGTTTGGTTAAACTCAAGAGCAACACGATGATACACTAATGAGAGTGTGCATGGCCCTGGAAGAGGCACGACTCACACTAAACAAAGACAAATGTGAATTTCGCAAGAAAACGCTCCGCTTCTTTGGTCACATATTCTCTGAAAAAGGAATGACACCCGACCCGGAAAAGGTGAGTGCACTCCGAGAAGCCCCGCCACCCGCGACGACATCAGACCTCAGGTCCTTTTTGGGCCTTGCGAGTTACTGCACCAGATACATACGAGATTTCGCATCCATCAGTGAACCCCTCCGAGCACTCACCAAACTCAACACAGAGTTCACATGGTCCCCACAGTGCCACGAAGTATTCCAAACGATTAAAGATCCCATATCCAACGCCCAGAATATGGCGTACTTCGACCCCAAAAGAACGACAGAACTCATTGTCGACGCCAGTCCAGTAGGCCTAGGCGCCATCCTGACACAACTCGATGACAGAGAAGAAAACAAGAAACATATCATATCTTATGCCAGTCGAAGCCTCTCCAAGACCGAGCAAGCCTACTCCCAGGCGGAGAAAGAAGGTCTGGCCGTAGTGTGGGCCTGTGAACATTTCCATTTGTTCCTATACGGAAAACCTTTCGTATTTGTAACGGACCACCAAGCCCTCATCTTCATTTATGGCAACCCTCAAGCTAAAATGCCACCACGCATAGCTCGATGGGCCCTCCGGCTACAGGACTATCAATTCTCCATCACTCATAGACCCGGAAAAGAACAGAACCCTGCCGACTTCCTCTCGAGACACCCGAAGGACGCGTGTGGACCAGAACCATCCATAGCTGACCAGTACATAAGATATGTCATTCACAGTAACACACCGCAAGGTCTGGACATGGATCGCATCATTAGTGAATCAAACACTGATCAAGGGATACAAACCATCCTCCGATGCCTAGAGACAGGGCGATGGAAGCATGCCAAGCAAATTCGAGAAAACATGAACGAAGATGTCAAGCGGGATCTCACCTGTTTCCTAGCTGTGAAAGAAGAACTGGCAAAATCAGACGAAGGGATGCTGCTAAAAGGAACAAAGCTAGTGATACCGCGCAGTCTGCGCCAGAAGGTACTCGAACTTGCCCATGAAGGACACCGAGGAATTGTGTCCACCAAAAGGATGCTGAGGCAGAAAATATGGTTCCCACAGCTAGATACCGCAGTAGAAGAACTGCTACAAGACTGACCCACCTGTGCTCTCGTGAAGCCACACACCTCCCCAGAACCTCTAAACATGACCGCACTACCTGAAGGGGCATGGGAAGAAATAGCCATCGATCACTTTGGGCCCATGGAAGGAGGAGAATACATTCTGGTGGCAGTAGACGAGTATTCAAGATACCCCATCAACATCTGCACACCACAACATACCAGTCCTAGATCGGATGTTCGCAACGTACGGAGTACCCAAGGTAGTTAAATCTGACAGTGGACCTCCATTCACAGGACAGGACTTCCAAAGATTTGCCGAATACATGGGCTTCAGACACAGAAAATTAACACCTCTATGGCCACAAGCCAATGGGACCGTTGAACGGTTCATGAGCAACATCAAACGCACCACACAAATTGCTCGCATCACGGGAGAACCTGTCGAAAAACTGTTATACCAACTCATGCGAGACTACAGAAATACGCCACACAGCACCACGGGGAAAAGACCTTCAGAAGTGATGTTCGGGCGAACAATAAGAACAAGAATACCACACGTGGCCATTGAGGAAGACCACTATGCAAGGGACGCAGAAATGAGGGTGAAGGATGCACGCATGAAGGAAACCATGAAAAGGGCCGCGGACACAAAACGACAAGCCAAGACAAATGATTTGGCGCCAGGAGACATGGTGATAGTCCGCCAGCCCCAGCCTCGGAAAAACGTAGCCCCATTCAACGAGGAGCCTCTCATCATCATCCGCAGGAAAGGATCACTCATCACCGCGGAAGGAGACCGCAGGACCATAACAAGGAACTCATCCCACTTCAGAATGGTATCGAGAGCCCCAGCCTTAGGTGACACAAACCTGAGTGATGAGCTCACTCCATGGGATGCTCCATATGAAGGAGATAGAGAAGACTCCGAAGGAGAAGTGAATCCTGAGACATGGACAGATCTTTCGACAAGAATAGAAGGTCGACCAACCAGGACGAGGAAAAAGCCCCACCGCCTCATTGAGGAAATGAGCTAAGTTGGACTTAAAGTTTAGTAACGGGGGATGTGATGTCCTCACTTCCTTATCGAAGGACGACAGTCCTCTGTTTATGTTTGATCCGCGGGCTGCGACCCGCGTACGTTGAGGGGCGGGGTTACCGCCCAGAGGTTAGTCTGATGCAGGGTCTTTAAGAATAAAGACGTGTTGCACCCCAGCTCCTTGTGCCGACTCTCCTTTCTGGTATGCATGTGTGAGAGGACGACAGTCGAGTACGAGCATGAGGAGGTCCACGATCGACTACATCACACTCTCTGCCACCCACGAATCGCCAGTCACCATGGTTGACCCAGAGAACACCATATCCCTAAATGACGTCATGAATGCAATAGCCACCTTGCGTGCCTCCATGGAAAAAAAGATGGACGGCATCAGTGCCGATGTCTCACTGCTACGTCATGACCTACAAAAACTGACGTCCTGCATGGGAGAAACCGAACAACGTATATCAGGGGCTGAATATGGAATTCACAGCATGGAACAACAGATGTCCAGGGACATGGTGTGAAACTACAAAAATAATAGTGCACCGTGTTACTGAGGTGCATTGAGAAACTACAACAACATTGCTATGCTATGGGACAAACAAACATGGAAAGAGACACAAAAAGAAACACAAATCAACACAGTAATTGGTCAATTCCAAACACATACACTTTATTCATGCCTTGCATTGCATGACACTAATCACAGCAAATTACTACATAAGCGAGCAAATCAGCACCTCTCTAAGCATAAGTGCATCTGCCCCAGACCCTCCGGCTTCTCCTAACAATGCTCTCAGACTAGCTGAGCCTAACCTACTGCTCTCCCTAGCATTAGCAAATAGCACAACATAGCATTTCTCTGTCCCCACACAGCTCTCTCAACCCCTAATGAGACAGCTTCTCTTACCCACTAGCTTAGCTCTAACAGCTGTTCCCAAGCCACACACATCAGACTCTAGTCCCCTCTAATCTGATGAATGGCGATCTCCTTCTACCACCTCCCACTGTCAGCCTGCAAGACTCAGAGGGCCTGAGACCCCTGTGAGTGTCCCCTCATGCAGTGTGCTTGCACGTCTCCCTGCACTATCCTAAAGCGTAACCAGACAGCTACTGTTTGTACATTTCAGTGACGCAAATGGCAGTGTGCGTAATACATACATTTTCACCAGCATAGCATTTCTCTTGAAAGACAGCATGTCTATCTACGTGCAGGAACATAGTTCACAAGGACATTTCTACATTTTTACATAAGGACAGGACAAGCATATCATGTCTTTTGCTCTTAGCATGGAGACAATTCATTTGCGAAGCCCAAAACAATCTTTCTCCGCAGTCAGCCTTTCAAACCAAAAAGCACATCATCTCCTTGCAGCTCTCTTTGCCAGCCAAGGTTGTCTCGGAAAATAGATGATTGTCTGCCAAGAACAATGTTTTCAAAACAATTCACACTGTGAGTAAGGTAAGCCGTTTCAGAATGGGACAGAGACAGAACAGCTTTCTCTAGCTCCTAAAAGCACTTCTATATTGCTATACTAAAATGCATAAATCACATGGCTTCAAGCAAACATGGAACCATTATAGCTTAAGGAAACCCATTGTGTTGATATGGCCTATTTCTAGTAGAATGCATAAATAAATACATGGTCAATGGATGATTTAATAGAAGAATTACTCACATGATAACTACCCTAGAAATATGTGGACTAACAATGACTCATCTGAAAACGATGGAGAAGAGAGTGGAAGAGAGGGAGGGGAGATCGTGATGGAACAACGTTTGTATCCTGGGCTTGCCTGAAAAATCGGAATAACATGGATTTGTTCTTAGAGCAATGGCTGTCAGATTTGTGTGAGCCAAGTACCTTCTCCAACTTCTTTTCGATCGAACGTGCCCACTGGATGCTGATGGAACGTCTGATCCCGGGCGAGCGACCGCGCCCGGTGATCGTAAAACTTCTGAAATATAGGGATTGTGATGCACTGCTCCAAATAGCGCAAGAAAAGGGCACGATAACTTAAAATGGGTCAAAGATCACCTTTTTTTCTGGACTATACAAGGGAAGTGCAAAGAGCCAGGCAATCCTTCGATCAGCTTAAAAAACAACTGTGTTCTCTGAACATTAAATATGCACTTCACAAATGCCAAAGAAGCATGGAGTGAGCGGAGCAACAAATTGAAGGAGACTGGGGACCAGCAAGAACTGGCAGAAACAATAACCCCTGTGCCCCACTGAACTGAAGCTCTCCAAATCAGCAACCGCACATGGAGGATAATGACTATCAATAGATAATCTCTATTAGCCTGTCCCGTGGCACCCCCAACCTGTAACACTTCTAATCAGGTACCAAAATTTGAATTCTCTGACATGAGCGAATCTGAAGTCATTGCCTTCATAAAGTCTACTAAGCCATCTAATTGTAAGCGTGACACATGTCCGGCTCACATCATCAAAGACTGTGCACCAGCCCACTGCCTTCATCAACTTGTCCTTCCAGTCGTCACATGTGCCGACTTCCCTCAAAGAAGCATGGGTCCGACCACTGGTCCCAGGGAACTACAGACCCATTACAACTGTCCCCTTCCTGCTAAAGATTTTGGACGAAGCAGGTTACGTGCAAGTTCAAAAATGTATTGATGACAACCACCTTCTTGGACTTCGCCAGTCCGGCTTTCGTCCTCGTCATGGCACCAAAACAGCATTACTTGACTTAGAAAATCTAATAGATGACCTGAGAGACGCAGGAAAACTGGCGCTCCTCCTGCTCCTAGACCTCTCTGCGGCCTTTGACTTGGTAGACCATAAAACCCTATGCCACCATCTCTCCTCCACATCCAACTTCTCCCCAAAGGCGTGTTAATGGATAACCTCATTCCTTCAGGAGAGAGTAATGAAGGTTTTTTCGGACTCCTCCAGTGCCATCCCCAGTCCTATCAAATGTGGCATCCCACAGGGCTCCTGAATAGCCCCTACCCTGTATAACCTCTTCACCAGACCCCGGTTCGGAATCCTTGATGCCCTGGGCATCTCATATACCAATTATGCAGATGACACCCAGGTGCTCATCCCACTCTCTGGGGACTATCCAACTGATATGTACATCCTCAACTTCATTTACTCCACAATTCAATCATGGATGGCAGACAATTGGCTCTGTTTAAATAGTGAGAAACCCGAACTTCTGTTGGTTGGGTCTCTATCCACACTGGGCAAACTTGACAAGAAGTATCACTCTTTCACTATTGACAACATCCCCATCACAGTCTCCCAAGTGATCAAGACATTGGGTGTGTACCTTGAATCAAGGCTTACCCTGGACAGGCAGGCCAATGCCATTGCTTTCTCTGCAGCATATCACTCTAAATTGATCAATGCTGTTAGGCCATTCTTGTCCCAACAGAACTGTATCACCAAAGCCAGAGCCATTATTGGCTCCAGACTGGACTACTGCAGTGTCCTCTTTATTAGAACTTCCCAAAGAAACCTGGCTAAACTCCAGATAGCCCAGAATAATGCCTTAAGGGCCGCAACAGCCATCTCATGCAGGGAGCACATCTCAGGGGTCAGGAGGCAGGTACACTGGCTACCCATCAAGGAAAGGGTTGTCTTCAAAACACTTGCCCTAGCACATAAATGTCTTCATGGTCTGGCACCTATGTACCTAGCTCAGAGGATCAGCAAACAGCATCCAGACCCTATGCCAACCGTATCACGGTTCCTCACACGTGCAGAGTGCGTGCTGGAGGCGCCAGCTTCCCAACAATGGCTGCGACCCTCTGGAGGAACATACCAGCCCAGATGAGATCAATCGACTCTCATGCACCTTCCGCAAGACCTTAAAAACGAACCTGTTTGCCTGAAAGGGCTTATACCTAGCAGTTCTGTATTG
This sequence comes from Ambystoma mexicanum, assembly GCF_040938575.1. Lineage (NCBI taxonomy): Eukaryota > Metazoa > Chordata > Amphibia > Caudata > Ambystomatidae > Ambystoma > Ambystoma mexicanum. Next base: position 710,983,750 of record NC_090924.1, on the reverse strand, counting down.
CATATTTTACTTCTCACAACACATTCACTACACTTGGATGGATATGACACACTTTGCTATGCACTATACGGGACTATGTAATGTAACCATGTGAGCAACTGTAACCTAACAAACTGTTTCTAAGCATTTATTCTTTGGCCGCTTATTGTAACCCTCAAGCAAGCCTTCTTAAGTATCCTTTATAGCGCCTCGATGCCTGTGGGCTGCAGTGCGCTCTACAAATCCAAATAAATATGGGTCCTTCAGTGGTCTAAAGTTGGACTGGTCCAAATCCATATTTTTTCCAGTTAATGGTGCAGGGAGTGTGGTTCTGGATAACTGCCCATACCGTATTGAAAACAAACATTTCCGCTATCTGGGCATCCAGATCATTGTCAATCTCTCAGAATACATATAAATAACCTCCACCCAATAATGGACAGATTTATAGAGGATATGAAACAATGGATCCTACTTCCACTTACCCCTATTGGGGAGAGCAGCACTATTCAAAATGGTGGACAGTCATAATTTCGAAAAAAAAATGTCGACAGACAAAAATGTCGACAAAAAAATGTCGAAAAAAAATGTCGACTTTCGTTTTTTTTAATTATATATTTATTTTAGGGGTTCGGGAGTTAAAAAAAAGGGAAAAATAAAAAAAAAAAATTAAAAAAGGGGGTTTGGGGGGACCCCCCCATTTAAAAAAAATGCATTGAAAAAAAAAGTCGACATTTTTTTTTCGACTTTTTTTTTCTCGACATTTTGACTGTCGACATTTTTGTTGTCGACATTATGACTATAAACCATTCAAAATGTTGGCCCTGCCACATTTTCTGTACATTCTACAAAATGCCACGCTCCATATAACGGCCCTAGAATTCCATAAAATCAATAGCCCTCTCAGAATGCTTTTGTGGGGTGGAGGACACCCACGGATAGCATTGCAAACACTTCAACGCACTATTTGGGAAGGAGGTATAGGGTTGCCACACCTACAAGCATACTACTGGGCTAGTCAGATGGCAGTGGTCAATGATATGTTACATGAAAACAAAGACCTCCTGCGATGTGAGATATGTCCCCGCTGGGTTTCCTCTATCAGGTACTCCATCTCGCTCGTACTATGTCCATGCACACGGCACTGATTTGGAAATAATCTCACAAACATATTGGTCAGGACAAAAAGCTTACTCCAGTACAAGCTTTGTGGGGGAATAGAAATCTACCGAATTAAGCAAACTGCCAATAGGCCGAGCTGGGAAGCAATGGGAATAGCCAAGGAGGGGGATATTATTGTAAACGATAAACTGGCATGCTTTGATGATCTAGCTACCCGGTTTGGTCTTCCCATCACTGAGCGATATCGCTATATCCGGCTAAAACACGCAATGCACACACACCTACCCCTGCTGTCTGACATTCCTGAATGTACACCATTAGAGAGGAACATTGTCTTAGACCGCATTGCTAATAAAGTTACCTCTGTGATGTATAATGCCATATCCTGCTTTGCAACACCTGAGCTCACTGATCTGAAGCTTAAATGGGAGAGAGATCCTGGTCCAATATTTCCCGTAGATTGGGTTATGATTTTGATGTATCCGCAAAAAACTGCCATCTCTACTCGGAAAAGATTGATACAGCTTAAAGTGCTGCACAGAGTGTACTACAAAGGAGTGGCCCTATATTGCTTGAGTAGAGTCACAGACCCCAACTGCTTATGCTGTGTACAAGAAGAGTGTACCTTCTTTCATAAACTATGGGAATGCCCTGGATCCAGGAATACTGGCAACGTTGCTGCGATAAACTATCCATGGTCTTGGGTCGTATCATCCCCAGAGATCCTAAGACGATGTTGTTGGGGGTTGAGGAGGAGGGAGAGATGACACGCTGTGAGAAACTGTTTCTTTCGACGACCACGAGACTAATTAAGTGCAATATAGCACAATTATGGGTGTCCAATGTAGCCCCACAATATGAACAATGGGTAACTGATGTGAGCATTTGTTTGTCAATGGAGAAGCATATCTACACCGCCAGAGGATGCCCCGGAAAGGGCAAAAAATCTGGCAGAAGTGGGAAGATGCACAGTAATCTGACAACCTCTGAATAACAGCCTAATGCGAGAAGGTTATTTGTTTTGGACGCAATGTACTGTATTACATCTATTGTAAGTACTGGATCTGTGATTCTTTTGTTTGGTTCTGCTCTGGTTGCTTTATGCATCTCCTTTTTGTTTGTTTCGTAGTTTGTAATGTTCAATGTGTAGGCTATACTAAATTCCTTAAAAACCAATAAAATGTGTTATAAAACCGAAGTACTACACACACACCCCATTGAGGGAAATGGTCTCGCACGAGGACTTTTGTAGCCCAGGTGGCATTAGGATGTGTGCATGGACCGGTACGATTCATCGACTGAAAGGGCATATGACTATGGGTAACGGGTAACTATGACTCTGATGTATGACTAGTGAACAAAATCTATCTGATCATTCAGGCATGCATGACCACCCATGGCCTCTGCCTGAATGACGATAAAACAGAGCTACTGCTCCTAGGTTCTTCAGTCAACTTGAATAACCTAAGCTCAGACTATACCTCATTCAATTTAGATAGGAATAACATCCCCGTGGCTAAAGAGGTAATAACTCTAGGTTTCTATCTTGACTCCACCTTAAAACCTACACAAACAAGTTAACGCTACAGCCTCAGCCACAGCCTTTATGGGCAAACTGATAAGGGCATGCAAACGTTGCTCTCCACCGAAAGCTGTCTCACCCTAGCTAGAGCCCTTATCTTGTCTAAACTGGATTATTGTAATTGACTCTACTTAGGTGCCAGTAAGTGTGTGCTTAACAAACTACAAATCATTCAAAACAATGCACTTAGGACTGCTCTGAGCATCTCAAGGAGAGAACACATCTCTGAAATAAGAAGACAGCATAAATAGCTATCTATCAGTGACAAGATCCAGTTGAAAACATTGGATCTCACATTCAAATCCTTGAATCATGCCTTCCCACCGTACCTAACTGAGAAATTCACCATGAAATCCTCTATGCAGTGCATCAGGTCAGCCAATACGTCATGCCTGTTAGTCCCAAGATTTAAAAAATCAGGGTGGAGCAGCTTCCCTGTCATGGCGGCCCAGCTATGGAATACACTCCCTCCCGCCCTTAAGTTGACCCAGTGCTTCACAAACTTCAGGAGAAATTATATCACCTGGCTATCTATGAAGAACGAACTGTGACATTGTGAGCCTAACCCCCTCAAGACCACTCCACAACTCTCCACAACCTCCTCTCACCACATCAACTGCATAATGCTTAAGTTTCCATTCACAATGTATGAAATTTGTGACTGTTTACATGTCCTATGTATTGTCTTGCTCTTGGCTTTGCATCTGCCTTCAACTTACTTCACTGTAATTTGTAACTTGTAACTGATACATGCCTACTCTGTAACAAATAAGTGTAACTTGCTCTAATGCTGCCAGATACCCCTGGGTTCGGCGCGCTATAGAAATAAACAAACAAACAAGCAAACTACCAACATGTATCTGTAGCTTTAACAACTTTGGAGCATGTCTACATAATCAATCTGTAAATGTTGGAAAGGTCCATTGGGGTTGGCTATTGTTCCTCTCACTACTCACAGTATGTGCCTTGCCATACATTTTTGGCACACAACACAATTAACAATGAAGGCAGCAGCACGCTCTGCCAAATTCGGGGTGAACCAGTCTTCTGCAAATTGAACTGCCAGACTCTCCCGTGTTGTGTGAGCAGGATGGTGAAGCTGTTCTAATGCTACTTTTAGTAATGTGAGGGGCATAACCTGTTTACCAGTTCTATCTTGTCACCACTTTGTATTTGTGGGGGATACTGAGCACCCCCTTCTTTTCCACACAGCCTGCTATTCTGGTAGTGCACTTACCACAAACAAATGTTAGTTTTTGCTGAAATCCGAGGAAAGGAGTGGGGTGTGCAAATGTGTAGCAGGTAATGTTAAGAGGGGCCTAATAGGTATCTATGCAAAATGTGGTGCAGATTTGGGAAATAGTGTGGAACTGTATGAGGAATCGAATGTGGCTTTGTTAAGCCACAAACCCACAAACACATTTTTACTTTTGCTGAAATCCAGGGAAAGGGTGGGATGTCCAAATGTCATGTATCCAGTAATTTCCAGAGGGTCCTTACAGGTAACTATGCAACATTTGGTGCAGATTGGTGAAACAGTGTGGAATTTTATAAGGAACAACACTTCTGGGACCAAGCTCACAGGCCTACACACCCACACACAACTTTACTTTTAAATATGCAGATATGGATTAGGTTGGAGAGACTTTTAATTTGATTTCGACAACCAGTAACTCTTTTCTGCTGACTAACATCAGGAAAGAAAGAGCCCACCAGCATGTTACGGGTTCCCACAGTTTATCAAGTGGACCAGGATCCCAAACATGAGAACACATGTAAAGGTGCAGAAGTAAGGCGTGGACACAGTGGTGGCATATTTCTGGTTGTAAACTTTAATTAAATAAGAAATGATTGGAAAAATACCTCTCTAGTCCTAAAGCTAAGGGGGGTTTCCCTACCTCAAACGAAACTAGTGAAAATGTCAAAAAGTCCAAAAATAAAGAGTCTGCTACTGTTGTGTCCAATAACCTGCTTCTTAAAGTAACCAGTGTACTTTGGGGCTTCAATCAACAGAAATGTCCTCAGTCTTTCTGGTGGTAGAAAATTGTGAAATAAACAATGTTCAAACACATAACATTCCCAGGCTAGGGTTCTGCTCAGTTCCCCAAGTGTTCTTATCAGTTTTACCTCATTTTAGGCTGTTGAGCCTTTCTAGGATATAAGGTTCCTGCTTCCCAACTCCAGGGCCTTGACCGTTTTTTCAACTCAAATGGGTGTGAGTCCCAGGCTCATAGTTCGTTATACTATGTGTTTCATTCACTGCTGACAAACATAGGATTCATCTGCTTTGTTTGATCTTGCAAAATGATAGGTGTTTGCTTTACTCTCCAGAATTGCAGCTTGTCATCATATCTGTTCAGTTCACTTTCCTGCCAAACAAATGATTCTTTGATTTGTAGTTCCCCAGGGTTTTATGTGTGTTTGGTTCACTCTCCTCCCAAACACCTGACCCTCTTATCTTGATTACTCATGGTTTGTTATATGGGTATGGGTCCCAGACTCACACTTCAGCATCATATTGGTTCAGTTCACTTGCCTGCCAAATATATGATTCTTTACTTATGAGATTTCCCAGGGTCCCCAACCCTTTTATAATATATGATTCCTGTGGGTGTGGGTCCCAAACGTGTAATGTCCCTGCAGGGTCCCAGACCCCCTTTATACAATATTCAAAATCACTGTCTAGCTTCCCCTGGACCTCCAACGTGTCCTGATAAACCTGTGTACCTGTTTCTCTCTCTCTTGACAGGTACCCACATTTCCCCAGCTCCTTCATTGATCTTCGAGGCTCTGGAAGCTCCCGAGTGAAATGCGGGGTCTGCAGCAGTTCCGCAAGCATCTCTCTCCTGCTGGTTGCTCGTCCTGCCTTGCAAGTGGCTCACTGGTGCCTATTGTGCCCTGATGTACATAGCAGCAGCAATGAGAATGGCCCCTCCAGTTTGGACCACATTCGGGATTGCCTTCCCCTCAGTTCGCGGCTTCTTCACCTCTGGCTTCTCTCAGCCTTCCCAATGCAGGAGTCCCACAATTTCTCCTCTGAGGATTGTTCACCATTTGCTTCAGTGCTAAGATCCTTTTGAACTCTTGCACCAGCCAGCTGCATTAGTTCCAGCAAATGACATCTGGATAAAAGCTAGACTGCTCGCTCTGCTTCTTCTGAGTGATCTTCAAACTCCCTAGGATATTCTTCTTCCCAGTACTCCTTTTCCACTCAGATGTAAAATACTCTGTATTCTCTTGCAATTTGGCTTTGCCAACATTAAGATGGCTAACCTTGCAACAAAGTACATTTGCCCTACTTAAAAGGGGGAGGAAGGATTTGGTAATAGAGGGAATTGGATGTACAAAGGGGGAATTCAGCATTCCCTGAGAATTGTCATCCCTTGTCCCATAGGGGGCTTACCTCCCCACGTGATCTTCCCTCAGTGCACAACAACCAGGTGGACTTTTGTACTGTGGACGCACCACCATGGCCACATGGGAAATATCTTGCCGTAGCGGAGAAATGATGACACCCCTTCAACACTTGGTTGTACTTGGCTTCCTAATTCTACTGGGGTTTCACCTGGAATCAGTTTGGTCTCTTTACATGTACTTTTATAGATGTTTTCAGTTTGACCCACTCTTAGTATAGACCTTGTTTGATCTTGTCAGGGGAGTAAGTCCCAATGGATTAAGGGTTTGATAGGACAATTGTATGTCTCCTTTCAGTAGGGGTGCCAGATAACAAGTTTTTATTCGCCCCCCAACTGAAATTATTAGGCGCGTTGCTCAAAGTTTAGGAAGAAGTTTCCCAAGGCGTTCCCTTCTTTATACAGCTGTAAGATTCCATGATGAAGGACAAGTCTTTGTTGGCTGCTGCTATTCTGGCAAAACCATCCTGCTATCTTAACTCTGATTTTACTTTGTGGGTTACGAGATGTTCCAGGAGAGCCTCTAAAGTACCCGTTATTTTATCTGGGGTTGTTTTCAAATATAACCTTTGACTTTTAGAAGGATCTAGTGCTGAAGAAAAATATTTCCTCTTCCAATTTCCCATCTAATTCCTCAGTCTCTGGAGGTTTACTGAAGTCTGTCACCAGAGTCTGACTAAGCCTTGAGTGTTCCTCCTCAGGACTCTGACTCAAGATAGGGGACCAAGTAGGAAGCAACACTGGTTGGTAAGAAGTTATCAGTGAGTGTTTCTTCAGTCTTGTTTTTATACCTGCAGTGCCTATCGGTGGGAGGGTTTTGTCAGGTCTAATATCCAAGTTTAACTTCTGATTGGTACCAATGGAATAGTCCCAAAGATGAGCTTTGTCCACTAAGAGGAGTTTTTGTTGGCAAATCAGGGTTTTCAACTTTGTCAACTTTAACATCATGAAATAAAGAGCCCGCCAGTATGTTACGGGGTCCACACAATTTATCTAGTAGACCAGGATCCCACTCATGAGTAAGGGTGCATAGGTAAGAATGGGACAGACTGGTGGCATGTTTTTTGTTATAAACTTTTATTAAAGAAGAAATAGTTGGAAAAATGCCTCTATCCTTAAAGCTAGTAGGGGTTTCCCTACCTTAAAGGAAACTAGTGAAAATGTCAGGGAGTCCAAAAATAAAGAGTCCATCACTGTTGTGTCCAATAACCTGCTTCTGAGCCTAACACTCATCAACTACAATAACTGTACAAGCAAAGTCTCTTAAAGTAACAAGTGTTCTTTTGGATTTTAATCAACAAAACATATCCCAGTCGTTCAGGTGGTAATACATGATGGAATAAACAATGTCCACAAGTATAAAATGCCCAGGCTAGGGTTATGCTCCTTTCCCCTAGAGTTTGTCTCAATTTCGCTCCTGTTGAGCCTTTCTAGGATATAAGGTTCCTGCTTCATTACTCCAGGGTCCTTGACCCTTTTTGTCACTCAGATGGGTGTGAGTCTCAGGCTCATATTTCACAATGATATGCATTTGGTTCACCCCTGACAAACATAGGATTCCTCTGCTTTGTTTTTCTTGTGAAATTATAGGTGTTTGGTTCTCTCTCCTGTCAAACAGCTAATCCTCTTGTCACGGTTGCTCTTAATTTCTTATATGGGTGCAGGTTCCAGACTTTCATGCCATACATATTTTTCTTTGCTTTTGTGGTTCCCCAGGATTTTATAGATGTTTGGTTCACTCTCCTGCCAAACGCCTGACCAACTTATCTTGATTACTCTTGGTTTGTTATATGGGTGCAGGTCCCAGACTTGTACTTCAGCATCACATCTGTTTGGTTCACTTTCCTGCCAAATATTTGATTATTTGCTTTTGGGGCTTCCCAACCATTTTACAATACATGATTCAAGTGGGTGTGGGTCCCAGACTCTCAATGTCCCTTCAGACTCTCAGACCCCCTTTCTACAATGTTCAAAATCACTCTATAGCTTCCTCCAGACCTCCAACGCATTCTGGTAATCCCATGTACCTGTTTTCTCTTTCTCTTGGCAGCTACCAGTGTTTCCTAATATCCTGCATTGTTCTTCAAGGCTCCTACAGCTCCTTTTTGATTGGCAGGGTATGCAGCAGTTCTGCAGGTTTTTCTCTCCTGCCGGTTGCTCATCCTGGCTTGCAAGTTGATCATCAGCACCTATTGTGTCCTGGGTACGTATCGGCAGTAACCCAATGGTCCCTCCAGTTTGGACCATGTTTGGGTTCTCCTACCCCTCAGTTTGTGGCATCTTCCCCTCTGGCTTCTCTAAGCCTGCCCAGTGCAAGAGTCCTGCAGTTTCTCCTCGTAGGATCATTCACACTTTGCTTCAGCCGTGAGTTCCTTTTGAACTCTTGCTCTGGCCAGTTGCATCTGTTTGAGTGAATGGCATCCTGAGAAAAGCTAGACCGCTTACTCTGCTTTTTATGAAAAATCTTCCCACTACTCCTTTTCCCCTCAGATGGAACATACTTAGTATTCTCTTGTGATTTGACTTTGCCAACATTAAAATGGCTAATCTTGCAACAAAGTATATTTGTCCTACTACTTAAAGGGGGCAAGGGAGGGTTTGGTCATGGATATGCAATTGGATGTACAATGGGGGATATACTGCGTTCCCCGAGAATAGTTTCCTTAGTCCCATACAGGGCTTCCCTCCCTATGTCATCCTCCCTCAGTACACCTCCCCAGGGGGACTTATGTACTGTATATGCAAAGCCCTGACCCCATGGGAAAAGGTCTCCCCCTAGGGGAGAATGGACAACATCTTCAGATTCATCACAATATGCTAATGCTTTGTTTGTGGATGTTAAATGGTCAGGCTGCATTGAGCATGTTGAAGTTGGCTATGTTCAGTTAGTAGTAGCAGTAGTAGCAGAAACTTTATTTCGGCCCATGCCATAAAAGCACAACATATCAACAATAAAATACAATAAAAACATATAAAAGACACATAAAAACAGTAAAAGCAAAATAATAAACCAATCCATGAATGGCAATTCAGTGACAAGGTGAAGCGCTTTTTAAATAGTATGACTAGATTTGATGCACAGCACTGTTTTGAGTGCATAAGAAACATTTTAAGGCATATTTAGTGCCACTTAGATTATACTTTTTGTGGATGGGGACAAACCACTTGAGGCGCAAGTGTCCTATACGTGCCATATATGTCCTATACGAGGGACATATAAACAAAATTTGAGTAAGGTCTTCAACACCATTCAAACAGATTGTACACAAAGACAAATTAACTCTGCCCAAAGGGTTATCAACCCTTGCAAGAGGAAGTAACCCTAACCTGTTCAGTGAATCTTCACGGTTGTGATGAATGAATACAATTTATGTTTTTTCCTGCAACTGGGGCACTTCTTTTTAGAGTTCTGGAGATTGATTTTTCTACTTTTTGCACCTGTCTTGGGAGCACCCCATGCTGAACATTTGGATGCCCTGGATCCGAGAGGCTGGGGGCTCTCCACCGCATGCCAGGGGAAGGTGGATCCAGCATACAGAGACCAATTTCGGTGAGCACTAACAAGGAGGTATCGTAGACGTCGATTTCCCCAAAAGCCTCCCTCATCCCTTGGGAGTGGCTGCCTGTATTAAGTGCTGCAGTCATTTGGGAAATTTGCAGCACCGAGGGAGTTGGATGACCGTCAAACATGTGAGTGCACCCTCGCATGAAAGCAGGTATTTGATCTTGTTGATTTTTTCCTTTTCTCCTTTATTATTGAATAGTTCAATTAGTGCAGGGAGTTCCCCTAGTAGGGGAAGGGCTGCATCGTGTAGTAGTACATGCAGTTTTGAAAAGGCATCTCTCCAGAGGTGGAGAAAGATGGTTCATGTGATGCTGGAAAGGCATTGGAGGGACAGGGCCTCCCTGTCCTTGTCCTGTAGTCCTTTTTCATGTGTGTTCTAGGTTGTTTTCTACAAAAGAGTACATGTGGGACTCCCGGCTTCCGCTTTGTAGTTGTGGTGAACAGACCCTTGGGATACCCTTATGGCACACATGGGTGGGGGTTAACCCTATACCCCTAGTTTATGTTTTTGTGCACCTGTGTGTGGCCCACAGAGTAGGGAATTGGCTGGCCGGCATCTCCATTGAATGTGACAAGTGCTCTGAGTATCCTCCATTTTGGGATGCCCAGGCCCTGCTATAGGAATCAGTTGATCCCTGATAGGAGACAAGATGGTCCCTGTGGTCTGTTACCTTGTTTTCCTAAGGTCCTGGGAAGCCCTGGGTCTGTCACTTCCCCTGACGGATTTTGGGTGGAATTTCCATACATGGTATTGTGGGGAAGTCCAGGCCAGACTTGCTGGAGCCTTACCAGTGACTGTATGTTGTGGGTACACCTTTGGGGTGGGAACTGGGTGAATGAAGTGTGTGACCAAAATACATTTCATGTTCTGGGTGTCTGGCTTCTAGTGTGTGACACAATGAATGAGACAGCCCTGCCCACAACTGGTATGAATGCAGTGTGGTGTGCTGAATGGCTGGGTGATTGTGCCAATCCACATTCCTTGTTGTGAGTTTCTGGATGGAGAAGACTGGCCTGAATGCACTGCAAGCCTGATTAGCTGCTTGCCTGCTGGATGCCCTTTTGAATGATTGGCTGCCTGAGCCTGGCTCAGCAGTGTGAATGAGATACAGAACAGCATATCTGGGGACCTCTCACTTACTGGAATTGTTCAGAAGCTGTAGTCGAAACTTGATGCTTAACTTTGAAGTCCAGCTGGAAGAAGAAGGCTTTGCTGCTGCTTTCTTTGGATGCAAACCGATAGATTTAATGTCTCCAAGAACTGATCCAAGAGAGGACCTGGCTAGGAGACCTCTTCCCGAGCTACGAGGGAACATCGTGCACCAGCTAAGCTTCACAAAGGCGCCCTGGAAGTCAGTCCACAAAAGGCTGCTGACTAGAGACAGGAACGGCTGAGGAATCTGAAGTGACGCTCCAGCATATCGAGGTCGTCAATGATAATGACCGCCGACCGAGGTTCGGAGGACCGCTGTTACCTTGTCCACCGGAGCCACAATGCTCCATTGCTTAAGACACTTTGAAATCAAGGACTATCTTGCTCATCACAGTCGACTGCTATGTCCTGCCAGAGAAAGTCAAGGTCGCTGATGAACCAAGCAGAAGAAGGTGACGAAGAAGGTCTACTCTAGGGACATTCAGGGCAAGGCGATCCGCTGAGATTTGGAGAATCTGCAGACGTTGAAGCAAGGCTTCTGGTTGACCAAGATAGATGTCATTACAGTAATCTATTGATCTCATAATGGAGGATGTACACATTTTAGATCTGGAGTCAGTCGGAAGAAATGGAAGAACCTGTTTAAGTACTTTGAGTTTTGCAAAACCTGATTGGCAGACCACCAAGATTTGAGCTTCTCTGGAGCCTGAGGACATAATTTTAATTCCTAGGCTCTTGACTAATAAACAGGTTCAGGGCAGGGACCAAAAGAGGTAGGCCAATAATCAGAAATCCAGGACAGTCCTCTGTAGTTGGAGCCAACCAGTAGAATCTCGTTTTTTTCTCTAATTAATTTAAGCCAGTTGTTGGCCATCCAAGCACCAACCGCAGAGAGATAGTCCTTCAGCTTTTGTGGGGAGTCAGTCACAGGAGCGTTAAGTCAAAAAGGAATCTGTTTAACATCGGCATAGGAAAGAAAATGTACCCCATGACTGTAGATCTATTTGGCCAGGGTCAACATGTACAGAATGAACAGGAGAGAGAGAGAGCTGATCCCTGAGTAACCCTGCAGTCCAAGGCGGTAGGGGAGAGGTATATGGGGTAGGGAGATAGTTTAAAATTGATTAGAAGGAAAGGAGGAGAACCACTTCAGGGGGGTACCTGAAATAACAGTTTCATGGAGTCAGTGGAGAATCCTATGATGCTCAACAGTGTCGAAAGCCGCAGAGAGGTGAAGGGGAATAAGGGCAGCAAACTCTCTGTGTTCCTGATGTAAAGCGGTGTCGTTGAGAAGAGCCACCCAAACAGATTCAGTACCCACTCTGGGATGAAACCTGGCTGGAAAGGGGTAGAGAAGATGGTTGGTTTCAAGAAAGGCAGACAGTTGAGGAGTAGCAAAGGATTCAAGCAGCTTCATTACAACAGGTGCCACATATCATAAGCAAAAATAGAGACAGCTCAGCACTTAGGAGGACACACAAATTCACCCACTATCCCGATGCTGGTGAAGCACCCTGCAGCAGAATTATCCATCTTACTTGCTCCAGACTCCAGAAACTTGGCAAAGCAGAAAGGCCCATTATATAGCTGAACCATTCTCAGCTAGGCCTTAAATTCCAGAACCAGAATCCCACCACTAAAGGGGAGCATCAAAATATATACAGCCGGGCTGTGCTGTAATGCTTGCCTGCTAAAAGTATTGTCATCAGAACCAAAAGATACAATCCAGTTGTGCCATGCTGTGACCAGAGCCATTGCAGATCAGATCCAGTCCAGTCCTGCCATGCGGTGTCCAGATCGCCTTGACGCTGCCCAAATCCGATGTGCCCAGCTGTCTGTCCTGACCAGAATCCCTGACCAGAATCCCTGACCAGAATCCTGATGGTTCCGTTTGAAACACATCTAGTAAGTATCTATAGATAGAACTGTGTCACTAGCATATGTACCTTGCTTAAATCTATCCTATCTTGTCTTCAGAACCTGCATTGTTAGAAATATTTTTGAATTGTCTAAACTCTCTATCCTATCCTTTATATCTTTCCTCCTGTGTTAATATTGTTAAAACTATCTTTGCGCTGATATTTTTCATCTGAAGAAGGCAAACTCCTCGGCAAGCAGTCACCCTGATCAAGTGGCTGTGTCCTGTGTGGTATTTGTTTATTGATAGTCATCCTATCTTGTTAGAAATCCAATGTGTCACTTTAAAAGCGCTTTCCCGTTTTTCCATTCTTGCACCTATCTTAAAAAAGCGACCTCCGCTAAAACGTCCATAACTTCCTCAGTTTTCGTACTAGAATTTTCGTTTAAGAAATTTCTGACACATGTATAACAGCTTTTGATTGCTTCCGACCTTAATTTTAAGATTTCACATTGTTTCTTAGTATCAAATCATTGCCAGTGTTTGTATGCAACTATGCAAAGCGGCTCCCATAAGAATTAAAACAATTTCAGCAATTTAGACCATATTTAGTGTTATTGGCCATTCCATTCTCAGATAACTTTAAAAACAATTTTGACAGCTTGCCAATCAATTCTGTTTTTCTCTTGTGTCTGCTGGGGGAAATTGGGATTGATAGTTTGTGTGAATTCTGCCATTCCTGAATACCTGCTCTCTCTCCTCTTTTCTCTGTACACATTGCATATTAGGGGGTTGAGGGGTCTGCAGGGGGAACTAGTAACTACACTGCTATTTGATTTGAACCCACACAAAAGTATCATTTCTGTGCAGCATTGTTTTTCTTACATTTACTCCTTGTGTATTAAAGAGATTATTTAATGTTACATCACCCCATTGGTGACATTGTGTACCCATTAAAACATAGTGTGATTGAATTGTGAATACATAAATAAATATTTTAACTTTGCAAACCAGCCTGATTCCTGGTTCAGTGTGACCGGGGGGGGGGGGGTTGTCCAGGAGAGGAGCGTGATATGTGTGGTATATCGTTCAGAATAAAATAACTTTTAGACACAAATAAATAAGGATTTCAGTTGTGCATTACATGCTAGGCATTGACTTAGGTGAGTGCCGGATTGAAATCACTTACATATTGGGGGCTCGTCACGAGATCCTGAATTAGACATACCACTTTTTACAGTCTAACACAGAGTGCTAACTGACGGGGTACATACACCTTGTCGGGCTACCACACTGTGCTACAGTGGAAAAACACCCTTCAATAGAAATATTCAAAGGAGATGGGCCTGTTTTGCAAAAATAAAATAACTTTGAGATAAGTTAGAAGGAAATTAATATTTCCGAAATGGCGACCCCAGTGGAAATGAATTTGGCAAAACAACACCTACTGCACACATTGATTGTCAGGGGTGAATGGGTTGAGCAGGATGAGAATGTTTGGCTGCAGGAAATCAAACAACAAATAACTGCCATAGAATTAGAGACATAGCAGGACCAGGGTCCATTACACCAGGCACTTAGTGAACTGTAAATGGCCCCAAGGGTAAAATAAGAGCAATGTAAAATTGACAAAGTAGCGGCGTACCTGTACCTCCACATTGGAGTAATACAGGAAAAGTATGCCGAAACCCTAGACCTTGTAAAAAGGTACGTACAATCCCTAGAGAAGGCCCAAACTGATCTGGGCTCTGCAGAGCAAAGGCTGCAAAAGAGCAACGAATCAGAGAGTGAAACCAGACAGTACCTGACAAAAGTAAAAGAAGATCTGGATCTCCTGCAGCAAGAGAAGGTAGAGCAGGATACCAAATTACTGACACTGCAAAAAGAGTGCCAAGAAAGGTTGGATTCTCTACTATAGAGCCAACAAAAGCTGGAGCAGCAATTGAACTATAATAGAGTCTGTGCAGAGCAGATAGTCACCCTACAAAACGCCTAGAATCCTTAAAAGAGGAAAATAATACATTATTTCTCAAAGACCTTGAATCCCAAACAGAATTTGATGAAGAGTGCCAGAAAGCTGGTGCATTCAAAAAACAAATGGGGTGACCGGGCTGCACAGAGGGGTACTCTAATTCAGGAAAGGGACACCTTAGGCCAGGAAGTCAACCATTTAAAAACAAAGGTGGAAGAAAATCACCTGTCCCTTCAAGGACTGGGTGAACTCAAAACGTACTATGAAAAGCTGTTAGAGCACACCAGGAGGGTGGAAGATGCTCTGGCAAAGAATGAACAGGCTAGGAAGGATCAGACTCAGGAGGTGAGCCTCCTGCAGCAAAAGTTGGCCCAATACTACCAAAGCAGGCAGGAAGCACAGAGATACAATAAGGCTCTCTGTGAGAAAAATGACAGGCTCCATAGACAGGTAGCCATGCAGGAACAATTAATAGAGACCAGTAAGGCCTTAATAGAAGAACAAAAGGGTCAGATCCTTGCATGCCACCAGGAAGTAGGGGCTGAGAGAGATGAGGTCAGATGGGAGAGGGAAACCCCTGAGCATCACCATAGGAACCCTGGCACCAAAGACTTTAATCTATTTAATTCCATGTACTCTGCCACCCCCATGTCCACTGGCTCACATGAACCAAGGGCCACAGGGATGGCAGACTCCAACCCAATAGGGAATATGGGGCTAATAGGTCAGCGCCGTACAGAAATGGATGGGCGGGCATCTATGTATAGGTTCCCAAGTGCTAGGGCCATCTTCTCTGATCAGGGAGACTCCAGTGAGGGGAGAATCAGAGAAATGGATCCTCAGAAATATAATTTACCCAGAGATCAGATGGTAAAATTTAGTGGGGAACTCCATGAGACTAGGACCACTAAGAGCATACTAAAAACCTCTTCCCAGCTAGGACAGTGGGGTGTACTCTACAAATCCTGGGAGCAAGGAAGAGTCATAAGACTCTTCTGAGCGCCACAGGACCCAAGGAACTATG
This sequence comes from Ambystoma mexicanum, assembly GCF_040938575.1. Classification (NCBI taxonomy): domain Eukaryota; kingdom Metazoa; phylum Chordata; class Amphibia; order Caudata; family Ambystomatidae; genus Ambystoma; species Ambystoma mexicanum. The sequence goes on along the minus strand of NC_090924.1, from coordinate 710,968,082 downwards.
CCCCCACATTCTGCCAGCCATTCCCAGGCTCGCAGAATGTGGGATATCCTTCAAGACCAGACAGCCACCTCTGGTAGCAGTGCTTCTGAATCAGAGGATGAGTGGGCCAAGGTGACAAGAAGTAAAAAGGCTAACAAAGGTCAAGAGGGTGTTACGCTCACCTGGTTCCCACAGGGGCGTCGATCGGACCCGGACAGCTGCAGTCTCCACCAACGTGATGCGTAGTGAAGAGATGACAGTCTGGACTGGCCCACCTAATCTTGTCTGCTGGACTCGTAGAAGTATTCTCCTGCAAGTGCAGAAAGGGATTTAGCCACCCGTGGACTTTAGTAATGACACCCCCCAACTGTTCTCGTTCTCCCCACTAATCACCTCCGATATCCCCTCTTGGTAACCTCACCTTATGTTTTTAAATGATGAGCTCTCCATCCTGCATGGCATGCAGAGGCGCGTAGATACCAGTTACTTCACTGGTGTGAAGGTACTGGAGGAGTTCCGGAGGAATATTGATTCCAGTGTCTATAAAGTTCAAAGAGTTCAATATGTCCGATGTTCACTCTTGTTCCATTCCCTTGTTAGGTTGCAGCTGGGTCCAAAAGAATATTGCCTGGAGGCAGCTGATGGCGTTCAGGTAAGAGTCTGTATTACCAAACACTGTCCGGTAAAAGTTGCGTGAAAGTTGCATGAGTTTAACTTGCTGTTTTCTCTCCCTTTATAGGTACGGCATAGAAAGATGCGGCGAATTAAAGGATAATACCTCCGGTGGTAAAGCAGGTAAGCCTATGGTGGCAAAGAGATTGTCTTTGTCGGTTTTCTCAGCTCACCTTGTTATTCCTTTTGTTTTCCCCCCAGGTGCTGGGTTTCGACGAAGAAAATGATGGAGGCAGCGCCGATTTGAAAGATGCGGTGGACTGGTGAGTATAACGCGGCACTGCTGCTGGCGACGCGACGCATGCTGAAATAATGTCCTTTCCATGCTCGGAGATGTGCTGGGTCCGGAATCAGGTAAGGAATGATATGATATGATATGATATGATATGATATGGCATTTGTAACGCGCCTATACACAAGTGTTTCAAGACGCGACGAGGCAGGGAGGGGGGAACAAGGGGAAGACAGACAACGATCCTACTAGGCCAGGTGTCATTCAGATCGCGCAAGTGCAGGGGTAGGGGGAAGGGAAGAAGTGCAAGGGGAAGGGGAGGGGGGAAGTTCAGTACAAAGTAAGTAGAATAAAAATAAATAAATAGGGCCAGCTGGTGGCAAGTGCAAGATAAGTGCAGACAAGTGCTGGGAAGGGGTGGCTGTAGGGATACAGAGACAGTCCCGCAGTGCAGGGGTTGCCAGGGAGGCAGTGCAAGTGGAGAGTGGCTGGGCTCAGGACCGAGGTCGCTGAGAGTGGCCCAGTTGCAGATTCAGTACAGTGTCAGTGAAGAATCTAGCAGGGGGGAGGGAGAGAGAAAGCAGAAGCAAAGAGGAAGGTTTTGAGGTGCTTCCGGAACCGGAGATGGTTCTCCTCAAATTTCAGGGAGGCAGGAAGGCTGTTCCAGAGGGAGGCCCCTGCCGCGGAGAGAAATCTATCCCCAGCTCATTGCTTCGAGAAGCGGCTGACCCTGAGGGAGTTGGAGACGGATGAGCGAAGGGCTCGGGAAGGAAGATATTTAGGAAGAGAGAGTTGAAGGTATTTAGGCCCCAGGCCCCAGAAGGCCTTGTGGACAATGCAGAGGGTTTTGAACCTAATCCTCGCAGCCACTGGGAGCCAGTGTAGAGATTTCAGTCCTGGAGAGATATGGTCCCTGGGCTTGAGGCCAAGGACAAGTCTCGCAGTCCTGTTCTGGATGAGTTGCAGAGGGCGGAGAGTGGAGGCAGGCAGATTAAGATAGAGGCTGTTACAGTAGTCCAGCTTCAAGAGAACCAGGGCTCGGGAGACAGTGAGCTTCTGGGGGAAGGAGAGGAAGGGAAGAATACCTCTGAGGAGGTGCAGCTGGTAGTGTGACTTCTTAGAGACGTCAGATATATGAGTCGAAGATGACTCCACGGTTTTTTGCCTTGCAGGTAGGAGCAGGAAGAGGACCAAGAATCAAATAATGTCCGTGATCTAACCTCTTCTCCTTTCTTTTCCTTTTGTCTAGGAGCTCCGGATTCGAGGCGGGCGTGGCAGAAGACTGGATGCTGACTTGCAGACACGGTGAGCGTTACGCTGCTGGATGCAGAATAACACAAAGCATGAGCTGCTGTTCGGGCGTGGTTTAAATAGCCTGCAAAGTAGTCCCAGGTAAGAAGTTCCCCAGAACCACACCCGAGTAAAAAATACTCCCTGTAATAAAATAGTCCCATCCAGGCCTCACGTTGGCTTGGACTCATTTGCAGCATGGTCTGTAGTCCCAGGTAAGAAGTTCCCCAGAACCACACTCGAGTAGAAAATACTCCCTGTAATAAAATAGTCCCATCCAGGCCTCACGTTGGCTTGGACTCATTTGCAGCATGGTCTGCATAAGGTAAGTAAAGTCTATGAGCCTGGCGCCTTAGGCAGGCAGATCCAAACCGCCCCCAGCCGGGCTGTTGGGGTTTTAATGAGTATCTGGATGCCTGCTCCCGGGGCTGATGGACTCGATCCGGATGCCCGGGGGTAGGCAACATGACAGCGTGCCTTGCTCAAGGATCCACTGAAACAAATAAAAGCTATTAGGAGCGTCATTACGCCCTACCACAAAAATGCGAAATATTCGGTTTGGGAGCACCTTGAATTATTTGAACAGATGATGGAAACTTTCCATCTGAAGGACAGCCAAAGCAGTATTTAATATGTAAAGTGGACATTTTCTCCTGAGTACTCCAGCTTCTTTTGTGGGGCTGGACCAACACCCCTGCTGCCACTAAGATGGTGGAGGTGAAGGTTGCCCAATTTTAGATCTGGAGATGGGGGGCCTAAAAACCTTCATGCGCAGAATCTAACTAACCCCAAACCCAGAAGGCCCTCGGGCCAATCCCAAACAGGGAGCCAGGGTGGTAACCCCACAAATGGGACCCCCAACTCCCCTGACTACATCAGCCCATGCTACAAGGGAAATAGACCCATCCTTGGCTATGTGTGGACTCTTCCAGCACAAGGGGGGGATCCAAAGAGACACCTGGAAACCCAGGAAACTTCCCTCCTCATCTTTCCAGGAGGGCAGTAATCCCCAAAATACTGGACCAAATTTCCTTCCCCGGTACCCGCCAAACTTCATCCCCCAAAACAACCCATCCTTCTTTCCCCACTTTCCTGAGCCCAGACAGCCCAATCCGGGAGAGGAGAGGCCAAGGGTGGAGGGGTACCCAAACTATCCGAACCCAGGGGAGACCCAGGGGAGACCTGAGGACCCCGTACCAGCCAGAGCGGGTGTCCCAACTAGAGCGCCTGGTCCACAACATGTCACAGGACCTGGGTCGCACGCAGAGGGCTCAACAGAACCCTCAGATGAGCATGGCAGCTTAGAACCCCTCGAATCTAGGGTTTGGTGCTCCAGAACAATTATGGGGGAAGAACCCCGACAACCCACCGGTTCCCAGGGAGGAGGCACAAGGGGGAGGTGGGTGTAAAGCCCTGGAGGAGGCTTCCTTTGCCACTTGTGGAAAGCCCCTGGAAACGCAGGAATGGAACCAAAATCTCCTGCCTCCAAAAGTCTGCCACCCAAGTAGCAGAGAGGGGGTAGGAGAAATAAAGAGCCTAAAAAGGCCCATTTTGTGAAGGAGGTACAAATCTTCCAGTTTGAAGGAGAGGGGTCCTCAGAGGATTCTGGGAAAAGGATCTTCTCCTTCAGGGATGGGGGAACTCCTTCCAAAGAAAGATGGGTCCCAAAGGATCCAAATACAGACTGGGTAGATGTGGGGATAGAGTTAAAACCTCCCATCATCAGCACCCAGAATGACCAGCACGAAAATCCACTGGTTCAAACCAATCCTGGTGACTGTCTCCAAAAAGGGGGAGGGCAACCCAGAATCAGAACCAGGGGAACCCAAACCTTCCCCATATCTAGTTGTCACCTTTTTTCTTAGAGGTTCCTGAAATCCCAAACAAAATCCTGCCCAAATCACCTCTCTATCAGTATCCAAAGCAAAGAAACTAACCCACCAGTTGGCCAAAAATGTGCATTATCTTTGCCCCCTTGAGGAAAAGGAGGGAAGATTTTATGCCCCGGTCCAAATACAGGGGCAGTGTAGAATTTTGGCACGGGTAGACACTGGATCCCAAGCCACCCTTCTGTCAAAAAGGGCCTTTGATCAACTGAATTCGGGAAGGGGGAGAAATACCAAATTCCTCTCACCCCTCTTCCTGGACAACTTCAGAACTTTGACAGGAAGGAAATTCCGATCGAGAGGACTGCGGATTTGGACATTAAAATTGGGCGACACAAGATGAAGCACCCGGTCATAATTGTGACTAAAGAGGGCACACATTGCTTACTAGGGAATGACATCCTGCATAGGTTGTCTCCCCTCATAGATTGTGTAAACAAGGTCCTCTTGATCCAGACTAGCCGACCAATAAAATTGAAACATAGTGTCAACCATGTTAGTTTAAACGGCACAAGCCACATGGTTGAACAAAAACCTCACCAAATAGAATTTCACTTCCAGAATAATCAAATCCCAGACGTGACAGTAATTGCAGTAGGACAACAAACTGGTGATGGGGAGTCCTCTCTATTTCCAAAAATCAATTTTCCTTCCAGTCTAAGGTGGCACTCCACACTGGAAGGAAACACTCTGAAATTCTATACCAATTCACAATCAGAAAATCCCATTCCTATAGTCCAAAAAGATGAGAAATCAGCTCAAAGCCTGGCTGATATTGAGAAAATTGGAGAGCAGTTTATCATCCCTATTCAGTTAAATGAAGGGAAGGACTCTGTTCTCGCCCGAGTATGTGTGAACAACGGTAAGAGCTTCATTAGCGAGGCCATGTTCTGCAAACTCCCAAAAGATCCAGCCATTCCCACATTTAAACTGTTAGACAAATGGGAAATGGACCTGGAAACACCCAATTCGAAACATCTCCTGCCTAGCAGGTGTATGCTCAAAATGTCCATAGGCAACAAGAGCATAGTCCATAATTGTTGGGTCAAGCGAGATGTCCCTGCTGCATTTTATTTGGGCAGTGACATTCTCAATCGCTTCGCCATTAGTTTCAACCTAATAAACTTCAAAGCCCAAAGCCTGGTCCCTATTAGCGGGTAATCCCATAGACTTTGATGACCCAGAGAAAGCATTTCAGTCAGCTCAACTGCTGCCATATGCAGTTGAAATTCAGATGGGAGAGGAAGTCACCACCCCAGAACGGACCCGACAATTCTCACTGGAAGTAAAATTTAAAAGAGGACAGAAACTGAAAAACTCTGATGCCTATGTCCACCTCAATGCTCATTTCCAACAGCAAGGGTTGGGGTAAACCCAACACCACTAGTCAACATAGAACACAACACCATTCCAATAGAGGTGGATAACAGCAACCTAAAGAATATCACTCTGGGTGCAGGTACCATTATTGGAATGGCTGTTGATGACCGACATTTTTCCATAGATTTAGGTAATGAACTGTAGGACCAATCCCCAAGGACTGTTTTGAAAGTGATAGCGACAATGACACAACACCAGACAGGATCTTCACCCGGCATGGGGTGAAATTCCTGGTGTACTCTTCATGCCCTTGTGGTAAGGAAGGTGTGACCTGTGACTTCAGGAGGGATGAGGTGATCTTTCAAGTCCACGAGGACTGCCTTCCCCACCTGAAGCCATCAGTCCAAACAGCACTTTGACCAGGGACTTCTCCACCCAGCTGGAGGAGGCCGCTGAGATAGCCAAACCAGAAGTCTTTCCAGGCTTCAGGCAGATGGTTGAAGAGAGAGACAACCTAGCTGATGCCTGTGAGACTCGGGAGCAAAATCAAAAATTGAAACAACTTTTCTTAGATTTTCAAGATCTTGCGGTGGACTCATATGACTGTGGTCGCACCAACATCCACATAACAACAAATCCCATGGACCCTGGCATGACTCCAGTGTTTGTGAAGCAATATCGCTTGCCTCTTGCATCAATGGAGTCCCTTACTGAAATAATTAACAACCTTGAGTCCCATGGGATAATTCCTCCAGTCCACAGCACCTTCAATAATTCAGTGCTGGGGATTATGAAACCTAACGGCCAGTGGAGATTCTGTGCTGACATAAGGGAGCTCAACAAATGAGTCCATCCTTCCCAATGGTTTCTTCCCTACATTGACCAAGGGCTGGCCCAGATCCAAGGGTCAAAGGTATTCACTGCAATTGACCTGACCAATGGGTACTGGACTGTACCTGTCAATAAGGAGGACCAATACAAGCTGGCCTTTACCTTCGGGGGCAGCAGTACCCTTGGACCCAGACTCCCTTCGTATACATCAACTCCGGCAATCAATTTAACATCTTTCTATAGAAGGCCATGCCCGACTTGGGTGAAAGGGGTAACCTGGCCTATGTAGACTAAGTTCTAGTCAAAAGCTCAACTGTGGAGGAACACATAGCAGAGATCGTTATGTTCTGACACAGTTGAGGGCTGCCGGAGAAAAACTCTCCTTTCAAAAGGCACAGTGGTGCTGAACCTGTGTCAATTTCTTGGGGCATGAGATAACTCCTCAAGGTCTCTGTCCCCAGGAAAAGAAAGTGGAAGCCCTCCAGATAATAAAAGACCCCACAACTCTGCGGGAACTAAGGAGCCTCCTTGGACTAACTAATTACAGCATAAAGTTTATTGAGGACTACACAGAGATCACAAGACCCCTGACCCATCTTTTTAAGAGGGGTCAAGTGGGTGTGGGGTCCACAACAAGCCGAGGCAGTAAGACAACTCAAAAGGAGCCTCTCACAAGCGTATTGCCTAGCTTACCCTGTCAAAAACAAGGAGTTCCTCTTGGAGACAGGGTTCTCAAATACATGCTTGACTGCAGTATTATATCAAAAGCATGACAAGGTCAATAAGGTAATCTCCTATGTGAGTAAAACTTTATCCTCTGTGGAGGAAAAATTCAACGATTGTGAGAAGGCACTCCTGGCAATGGTGTGGGCATTGAAGAATTACCGCCCGTTCATCCAGGGGGAACACATCATAGTGGAGACTCCACACCAACCCTTGCAATATCTTCAAAGTGACAGAATCCGGGCCGGAAATGTGAGTAATTCCCAAATTACTTCCTGGATTCTGTCAATGCAAGGCTTTCATGTGGAGGTCAGATATGGCCAAAACAAGAAGAGTCCGCTCGCGCAAGGTCTGGCTGACTTGCATGATTGTGCCAGAGAAAACTGTCTCGAGGGCGAAAGTCTTAAAATCAAGGACAACATGGAGGCATACCTTAATTCCCCACACAATGTCTATGAAGAAGACCAGTGTGAGGGAATGCCCACTTCCTATGTGGATGGGTGCTCCTACCATGTTGACAACAACAGGGAAAAATAACTTGTGGCCGGCGTAGGGAATGCAAGGGTGAATGATGCCCCAGAACCCTCTGCTGGGTACAAAATTGGTCCCTGAAGTAGTCAAGTGGTAGAGCTGATGGCTGTACCTCACGCCATCCTCACTGCTGTCCAACACCAACTCCACAAACTGGTCATATCACTGATTCGGATTATGTACGGAACGGGTTTGTGGAGTAACTAGTTAACTGGAAAACCAGAGGCATGCTATGTGCTAATAACAAACCATTGAAACATGGAAAATTAATACAAAATATTGATGATATGGTCACATCGAATCGGATGACCATCTACTGGAAAAAGATCAAGGGTCATTCTAAAGTAGAGGGATCAGGCGAAAGTGGAAATGACCTAGCTGATCAGCTGACCAAAACCGGAGCCATCCAAGGCTATCTACTTGAGATCGAGTCCCTGTTGGGGGAAATCCAGGTCGCTGCTATCACTAGGTCCCAGACAAATGCTCACAATGAACTCTGAACTGCACAATGGACTAAGGAGACCCCAGATGCTGATTTGATTACAACTCAAAAAGGGGATCCAATAATTTGTAAGTTTTATCTGTCAAGGAGTTCCCCCCTTCTCACCTGAGTTCGATCTTTGCTGGATTTCTTGATCGATGCGTTCTTGCGGACGGATCGAGTCTTGAATAAGGCTGCACGAGTCTCTTCCGACTCCAGCGTGCATTCAAAGTTCCGGGATGCAAAGATCCAGGAATCCGGGAAATTTACAGAGTGCACTACTAGCACACGAGTCCAGGAATCAAGTAAGGAAGGAAAGGGACTAGGAATGGGGTTGGCTGGAAAGAAGCAAGGAAAACAATACCGCGAGCTACGGAGCACACGTCTGGTCGCTACTTCGCAATAGCATTGAGACGCGCAGAGCTGCGGGAGGCGTGGTCTATTAATAGAACACGCTACGTCCAAGGTGTAGAGCGAGGAAGGTGTTTCACAGTGGACGGCCATGTTGGGAGTACAAGGGAGTGTAAGCCCCGTTGAGACAAGGACCAGGAAGTCCAAAAGGGGTGTGTTCTGTAGTTCATGACATTATCAACACATTGAGGACCCTGAGAACTTTCCTCTGATGGATACGATTACATTGGGAAAGAGGACCTCAGAGTGTTGATGAAATGTCCATAAATGATTGGAATCCAAGACGGTTTGTTGGCAAGGAGATCCATAGCTGGCCATGACCAGTGGGTGGTCCCTGCTTCATTCCGAAGCCTGATGCTAAATCACACCATGATACGGCCACAGCCGGTCATCAGGGGTTTCATACGACACTAGAAATCTTGCAAGAGGTTGCATACTGGCCACACATGCGGCAGGACCTCCACCAATACTTCAAGGGGTGTCTTGTGTGTGCACAATTTCAGCCAACATCACTGACACACCGTGCTCCCCTCCAAAAGAGGGGGATGACACTGCCTTGGTCAGATTTACAAGTCAATTTTATTGGGCCCATGATTCGCTCCTCTAGTGGGAACAAGTACATGTTGACCGTAACATGCTTGTTCGCTAAATGGGTGGAATGTCTCCCGGCCCCAAATTGCAAGGCAGAAACAGCAGCTGCCCTGATGATCAATCACATCTTCTCGTGTTTTGGACTACCCCAAAGGATTGAGTCAGACCGAGGTAGCCACTTCACTAGCGAAATAACAACAAAGATGTGGGAGATACTTGGGGTCAAAAGGAAACTACACATTGCCTACCGACAAGCCTCTAGTGGTGGAGTTGAGAGATACAACAACACAATTGTGAGCATATTAAAAAAGTGTGTGTCAGATTCTGGGCCAAGTTGGGACATTCGATTACCTCTTGTCCTGATGGCCATCAGATCTACCCCTTCTTCTGCAACAAAAATGTCTCTGTTTGAGCTGGTGACTGGACGAAGCATGGTGCTTCCCCAGCATCTGCTCTACAGAACCCAAGAGCAGACCTTGATACATGCCTCCACAACTCATGAGTATGTTGAGAATCTGAGAAAACACTTTCAACATGCTTTTGCCTATGCTCAAGCAGAATCTAGAAAGATCTGCAGACAGTATGAAGACCCACTATGACCTTACGACAACTAAAAAAGAATACCAAGTAGGAGACAGGTCTACTTTTACAATTTCCAAAGGAACCAGGCCAAACAGCGCAAATTTCTCCCTACTTGGCGGGGTCCTTTTGAAATTGTAGACAGAATCTCACCATTCACCTACAAAATCCACATCCCAAAGGGCAGTTGGCAAAGGGGGAAGACACGTGGGTCCACATCAACCAGCTGAAGTGTTGCCATCCTAGGAATACTCTGCAGCAAATAGAGGAGCCATCCATCCATGAAAATCACACTGTGCAAAACAGAAAAAGATGGTGGCGCATGTTGTCAGTGGTGGAACAGAGAGCTCACTCCTGAATCATGTCACTGCGCTCCACAACAAGTGAAAATGGAGTACAGAGGGAAAAGTAGTGCTCTGATAAAGGAAATCAAAACTTCTTGGTTTAAATCTTTTTCTTTGTTGCTGAAACTGCAGAATGCCGGCACAAAACACCCTCAAACATCCAGAATTCTTGCTGGGTGCAACAATTCACTTAGAATAAGAAATCATGGTGAACATACAATGTTCTGAAAAGCTGAAAGTATCAAAGAAACATCCACAGGCAAAGTTGCCTGCCTATGGAATCTGTCAGAATCTGGGCGCAGTAGTCTCAGCCGCCTGAATGACAGCTGTCAGAAGCCTGCATGATACATTTTAAACGTGTACAAACTTGTACAAACTGTTTGAAAACTAAGTGGCCTGTCACTGAGAGTAACCTGTGTTGTAATTGTCTAAATCCCATGGTTTAGAATCTGGAATGTGTTCTAGCTCCTTGTTTGAAATTACAAGTTGTTTTAAGCAAAGGAAAAATGCAACAGAATAACATTTGAATTTAAGCCTGGCTAAAAGCAACCAAACCAGTATAACAGCTTCCCCCACAGAGGCAAGGCCTCTCCCTTCTGCTTCCCTCCACCAGGAAATCACACCTATGTGATGAGTATAGGGTGGGAGAAGAATGTGGTCTGCAGGGGGAAGGAGACAATGGACATCCTCCATCTACAGGAACCAAGTGTGAAGGGTCGTAAATGGCCTCTGCTCAGAAGAAACTGGGAGGAGACTGCTTCTGAACTGCAGAGAGTCAGAAGGAGGCGGAGATAAACAACCATTTGTTGCTTAACAAGGACCAAAGACACATATTAAAAAGACTGATAACTTACTGTGTAAAATTGTCAAAAACACAAAAATAACAGCATTGTTAATGTAAATATTGCCTGCACATTTTGAAAGGTGCCATAACTCTGTGACATGTTCTGGGAAGAAATGGCGGAAAATATGATATTTCACAAAATGTATTTTTGATATAAGCATGAAACTTCATACACTTATGCCCATGTTCAATGCGCACATTTGTAGAAATTTGCTCCTAAATTGGACATTGCGTTCTGGATGAAAAGGGCAACATTCTGTAAAAAGCAGACACAAGGTCCTACAGTGACGGGGCTGGGAGGAGTATCTGTTACATAACATATGTAATTTGTATATATGGTTGTTATAGAGGTTGCGCGTGTGGAAAACTTTATTGTATCAAAAGTACATTTTGTGTTCAAGAGGCTAGGGGTGGACTCTAGGCCTCATAAACCCACAACATAAAGATGACATACTGTTTTTCTCCTCCAATGAAGGCAGAGTGGAGAACCTGACCAATCCCTGGCAAAGGGGTGAGTTTAGGATAAACCAGCACACACGCCCCTTTATCATAAGCATAAATAGAGACAGCTCAGCATTTAGGAGGACACACAGATTCACCCACTATCCCGATGCTGGCGAAGCACCCTGCAGAAGAATTATCCATCTTGCTTGCTCCAGACTCCAGAAACTTGGCAAAGTAGATAGGCCATTATATAGCTGAACCATTCTCAGCTAGGCCTTAAATTCCAGAACCAGAATCCCACCATTAAAGGGGAGCATCCACATATATAGAGCCGGGCTGTGCTGTACTGCTTGCCTGCTAAAAGTATTATCATCAGAACCAAAATATCCAATCCAGTTGTGCCATGCTGTGACCAGAGCCATTGCAGATCAGATCCAGTCCAGTCCTGCCATACGGTGTCCAGATCGCCTTGACGCTGCCCAAATCTGAAAGTGCCCAGCAGTCTGTCCTGACCAGAATCCCTGACCAGAATCCCTGACCAGAATCCCTGACCAGAATCCTGATGGTTCCATTTGAAAAACATCTACTAAGTATCTATAGATAGAACTGTGTCACTAGCATATGTACCTTGCTTAAATCCATTCTATCGTGTCTTCAGAACCTGCATTTTTAGAAATATTTTTTAATTGTCTAAACTCTCTATCCTATCCCTTCTATCTTCCCTCCTGTGCTAATATTGTTAAAACTATCTTTGCGCTGATATTTTTCATCTGAAGAAGGCAAACTCCTCGGAAAGCAGTCACCCTGATCAAGTGGGTTTGTCCTGTGTGGTATTTGTTTATTCATAGTCATCCTATCATGTTAGTAATCCCATTTGTCACTTTAAAAGCACATTCCCGTTTTTCCATTCTTGCACCTATCTTGAAAAAGCAACCTCTGCTAAAACGTCCATAACTTCCTCAGTTTTCATGTTTTCATGCTAGAAACAAAGCTTACATTCACAGCTTTAATTCACATCTAAAACAGCATTCCAAATCCATATAGTTCTCCCGTAATGGCGATTATTGCGCACGGAAAAGTATGCTGCACATTTTCGTTTAGGGAATTTCTGACACGTGTAAAACAGCTTTTGATTGCTTCTGACCTTAATTTTAAGATTTCACATTGTGTCTTAGTATCAAATCATTGCTAGTGTTTGTTTGTAACTATCCAAAGCGGCTCCCATAACAATTTAAACAATTTCTGAAATTTAGACCATATAAACAGGGTAATTCATAGAATTTCGCACAAATGTGGCGCATGCGGCTGGCGCACAGTGTCCCCGTGTGATACACTGCGCCAGCCGATTGCGATAAAATCCATTTCATCACACAGCGTATTCATGATTCCAGCCTCCAAAACCAGCCGTGGCGCAGGGTGGCGCAGCGATCCTGCAGCAGCGCCAGTTACGCCCCCAAGAACGCCCTCGCGCAAGGAAAACCCTTCAAAATTCCCAATTCATCGCAAAGGGCTGCGCTAACCCTGGACCAGTTCACAGGCTGCCAAACAGCAAACGCCAAGCGGGGAATGTGTATTTCAGTGGTTTGCGGGAAGTATCACACGCGATTGTCCTGGGTACGTGTACATCAGGGGTGCGCATGAAGTAACACACGCGATTTCATCAGGGCACGTGTATTCCAGGAGTGCGCGGGAAGTATCACAAGCAAAATCAGCAGGGTACGTGTATTTCAGGGGTGCGCGGGAAGTATCACACGCGATTCCATCAGGGTACGTGTATTCCAGGGGTGCGCGGGAATTATCACACACAAAATCAGCAGGGTAAGTGTATTTCAGGGGTGCGCGGGAAGTTTCACACGCAATTCCATCAGGGTACGTGTATTCCAGGGGTGCGTGGGAAGTATCACACACAAAATCAGCAGGGTACGTGTATCTCAGGGGTGCGCAGGAAGTATCACACGCAATTCCATCAGGGTACGTGTATTCCAAGGGTGCGCGGGAAGTATCACACGCGATTCCATCAGGGCACGTGTATTTCAGGGGTGCGCGGGGAGCACTACACGTAAATTGGCCGTGTGGGTCCTCCCAGGTGTTCCCTCTACACCCTCCACAGCCCCTGCAGCCAGCCCACACCACAGGGGACCACCCTGCACCTCTGCCCATGTCCCGCAGGCAGCCCATCCACCATGGCCATGCCCCCCAGCCAAGCCACATGTCACCTTGCACTACTGATCAACAATGCATGTCTCCCAGCACCCTCACCCCCCAGCACTGTGGGGCACCTGTCAGCATGCCCCCACACATGTCCAACTCATGTCTCCTTGCACCCCCACCAGTCAGGGGCACCCTCCACCAGGCCCCCACTCATGTCCAACTCATGTCTCCATGCACCCCCACCCCCCTGCATCCAGGGGCACCCTCCACCAGGCCCCCACTCATGTCTCCCGGCACCCCCACCCCACTGCATCCAGGGACACCCTCCACCAGGCCCGCACTCATGTCTCCCTGCACCCCCACCCCCCAGCACGGTGGGGCACCCTCCACCAGGTCCCCACTCATGTTCCCCTGCACCCTCACCCCCCTGCATCCAGGGCACCCTCCACCAGGCCCCCACTCATGTCTCCCAGCACCCCCACCCCCCAGCATCCAGGGGCACCCTCCACCAGGCCCCCACTCATGTCCCCCTGCACCCGCACCCCCCTGCATTCAGGGGCACCCTCCACCAGGCCCCCACTCATGTCTCCCTGCACTCCCACCCCCCACCAGTCAGGGGCACCCTCCACCAGGCTCCCACTCATGTCCAACTCATGTCTCCCTGCACCCACACCCCCTGCATCCAGGGGCATCCTCCACCAGGCCCCCACTCATGTCTTCCAGCACCTCCACCCCCCTGCATCCAGTGGCACCCTCCACCAGGCCCCCACTCATGTCTCGCAGCTCCCCCAACCCCCAGCATCCAGGGGCACCCTCCACCAGGCCCCCACTCCTTCCTACCACCCTCCCCACCCCCCAGCAGTGCGATTCACCTGTGTACGTGTATATCAGGGTTGCACGTGTAGTCTGACACGCGATATCAGCAGGGTACGTGTATTACAGGGTTCGCGGGAAGTTCCACATGCGATTGCCCTGGGTACGTGTATTTCAGGGTGTGCAGGAAGTTCCACATGCGATTTCAGAAGGGTACGTGTATTCCAAGGTACGCGGGAAGTTCCACACACGATTTCAGCAGGGTACGTGTATTCCAAGGTGCAAGTGAAATTCCACACGTGAATCCAGCAGCCTACGTGGATTCCGGGGGTGCCGGCCAGTCCTACATGTGAATCCGCCGTGTGGGTCCTCCCAGCTATTCAACCAACACCCTCCACGTCCCCTGCAGGCAGCCAACACCACAGGGGACTACCCTGCCCATGTCCCGCAGGCAGCCCATCCATCATGGCCATGCCCCCCAGCCAACCCACATGTCACCTTGCACTACTGCCCACCAACGCATGTCTCCCAGCACCCTCACCCCCCAGCACTGTGGGGCACCTGCCACCATGCCCCCACACATGTCCAACTCATGTCTCCTTGCACCCCCACCCCCCACCAGTCAGGGGCACCCTCCACCAGGCCCCCACTCATGTCCAACTCATGTCTCCTTGCACCCCCACCCCCCACCAGTCAGGGGCACCCTCCACCAGGCCCCCACTCATGTCCAACTCATGTCTCCATGCACCCCCACCCCCTGCATCCAGGGGCACCCTCCACCAGGCCCCCACTCATGTCTCCCAGCACCCCCACCCCCCTGCATCCAGGGACACCCTCCACCAGGCCCGCACTCATGTCTCCCTGCACCCCCACCCCCCAGCACGGTGGGGCACCCTCCACCAAGTCCCAACTCATGTCCCCCTGCACCCCCACCCCCCTGCATCCAGGGGCACCCTCCACCAGGCCCCCACTCATGTCTCCCAGCACCCCACCCCCCAGCATCCAGGGGCACCCTCCACCAGGCCCCCACTCATGTCCCCCTGCACCCCCACCCCCCCGCATTCGGGAGCACCCTCCACCAGGCCCCCACCCATGTCTCCCTGCACCCCCACCAGTCAGGGGCACCCTCCACCAGGCCCCCACTCATGTCCAACTCATGTCTCCCTGCACCCCCACCCCCTGCATCCAGGGGCATCCTCCACCAGGCCCCCACTCATGTCTTCCAGCACCTCCACCCCCCTGCATCCAGTGGCACCCTCCACCAGGCCCCACTCATGTCTCCCAGCTCCCCTACCCCCCAGCATCCAGGGGCACCCTCCGCCAGGCCCCCACTCCTTCCTACCACCCTCCCCACCCCCCAGCAGTGCGATTCGCCTGTGTACGTGTATATCAGGGTTGCGTGTGTAGTCTGACACGCGATATCAGCAGGGTACGTGTATTACAGGGTTCGCGGGAAGTTCCACATGCGATTGCCCTGGGTACGTGTATTTCAGGGTGTGCAGGAAGTTCCACATGCGATTTCAGAAGGGTACGTGTATTCCAAGGTACGCGGGAAGTTCCACACACGATTTCAGCAGGGTACGTGTATTCCAAGGTGCAAGTGAAATTCCACACGTGAATCCAGCAGCCTACGTGGATTCCGGGGGTTCCGGCCAGTCCTACATGTGAATCCGCCGTGTGGGTCCTCCCAGCTATTCAACCAACACCCTCCACGTCCCCTGCAGGCAGCCAACACCACAGGGGACTACCCTGCCCATGTCCCGCAGGCAGCCCATCCATCATGGCCATGCCCCCCAGCCAACCCACATGTCACCTTGCACTACTGCCCACCAACGCATGTCTCCCAGCACCCTCACCCCCCAGCACTGTGGGGCACCTGCCAGCATGCCCCCACACATGTCCAACTCATGTCTCCTTGCACCCCCACCCCCCACCAGTCAGGGGCACCCTCCACCAGGCCCCCACTCATGTCCAACTCATGTCTCCATGCACCCCCACCCCCTGCATCCAGGGGCACCCTCCACCAGGCCCCCACTCATGTCTCCCAGCACCCCCACCCCCCTGCATCCAGGGACACCCTCCACCAGGCCCGCACTCATGTCTCCCTGCACCCCCACCCCCCAGCACGGTGGGGCACCCTCCACCAAGTCCCCACTCATGTCCCCCTGCACCCCCACCCCCCTGCATCCAGGGGCACCCTCCACCAGGCCCCCACTCATGTCTCCCAGCACCCCACCCCCCAGCATCCAGGGGCACCCTCCACCAGGCCCCCACTCATGTCCCCCTGCACCCCCACCCCCCCGCATTCGGGAGCACCCTCCACCAGGCCCCCACTCATGTCTCCCTGCACCCCCACCAGTCAGGGGCACCCTCCACCAGGCCCCCACTCATGTCCAACTCATGTCTCCCTGCACCCCCACCCCCTGCATCCAGGGGCATCCTCCACCAGGCCCCCACTCATGTCTTCCAGCACCTCCACCCCCCTGCATCCAGTGGCACCCTCCACCAGGCCCCACTCATGTCTCCCAGCTCCCCTACCCCCCAGCATCCAGGGGCACCCTCCGCCAGGCCCCCACTCCTTCCTACCACCCTCCCCACCCCCCAGCAGTGCGATTCGCCTGTGTACGTGTATATCAGGGTTGCGTGTGTAGTCTGACACGCGATATCAGCAGGGTACGTGTATTACAGGGTTCGCGGGAAGTTCCACATGCGATTGCCCTGGGTACGTGTATTTCAGGGTGTGCAGGAAGTTCCACATGCGATTTCAGCAGGGTACGTGTATTCCAAGGTGCGCGGGAAGTTCCACACGCGATTTCAGCAGGGTACGTGTATTCCAAGGTGCAAGTGAAATTCCACACGTGAATCCAGCAGCCTACGTGGATTCCGGGGGTGCCAGCCAGTCCTACACGTGGTTCCGCCGTGTGGGTCCTCCCAGCTGTTCAACCAACACCCTCCACGTCCCCTGCAGGCAGCCAACACCACAGGGGACTACCCTGCACATGTCCCGCAGGCAGCCCATCCACCATGCTCATGCCCCCCAGACAACCCACGTCACCTTGCACTACTGTCCACCAATGCATGTCTCCCAGCACCCCCACCCCCCAGCACTGTGGGGCACCTGCCAGCAGGCCCCCACACATGTCCAACTCATGTCCCCCTGCACCCCCACCCCCCAGCACTGTGGGGTACCCTCCACCAGGCCCACACTCATGTCTCCCTGCACCCCCACCCCCTGCATCCAGGGGTACCCTCCACCAGGCCCCCATTCATGTCCCCCTGCACCCCCACCCCCCTGCATCCAGGGGCACCTTCCACCAGGCCCCCACTCATGCCTCCCTGCACCCCCACCCCCACCCGTCAGGGGCACCCTCCACCAGGCCCCCACTCATGTCCAACTCATGTCTCCCTGCACCCCCACCCCCCAGCACGGTGGGGCACCCTCCACCAAGTCCCCACTCATTTCCCCCTGCACCCCCACCCCCCTGCATCCAGGGGCACCCTCCACCAGGCCCCCACTCATGTCTCCCAGCACCCCACCCCCCAGCATCCAGGGGCACCCTCCACCAGGCCCCCACTCATGTCCCCCTGCACCCCCACCCCCCCGCATTCGGGAGCACCCTCCACCAGGCCCCCACTCATGTCTCCCTGCACCCCCACCAGTCAGGGGCACCCTCCACCAGGCCCCCACTCATGTCCAACTCATGTCTCCCTGCACCCCCACCCCCTGCATCCAGGGGCATCCTCCACCAGGCCCCCACTCATGTCTTCCAGCACCTCCACCCCCCTGCATCCAGTGGCACCCTCCACCAGGCCCCACTCATGTCTCCCAGCTCCCCTACCCCCCAGCATCCAGGGGCACCCTCCGCCAGGCCCCCACTCCTTCCTACCACCCTCTCCACCCCCCAGCAGTGCGATTCGCCTGTGTACGTGTATATCAGGGTTGCGTGTGTAGTCTGACACGCGATATCAGCAGGGTACGTGTATTACAGGGTTCGCGGGAAGTTCCACATGCGATTGCCCTGGGTACGTGTATTTCAGGGTGTGCAGGAAGTTCCACATGCGATTTCAGCAGGGTACGTGTATTCCAAGGTGCGCGGGAAGTTCCACACGCGATTTCAGCAGGGTACGTGTATTCCAAGGTGCAAGTGAAATTCCACACGTGAATCCAGCAGCCTACGTGGATTCCGGGGGTGCCAGCCAGTCCTACACGTGGTTCCGCCGTGTGGGTCCTCCCAGCTGTTCAACCAACACCCTCCACGTCCCCTGCAGGCAGCCAACACCACAGGGGACTACCCTGCACATGTCCCGCAGGCAGCCCATCCACCATGCTCATGCCCCTCAGACAACCCACGTCACCTTGCACTACTGTCCACCAATGCATGTCTCCCAGCACCCCCACCCCCCAGCACTGTGGGGCACCTGCCAGCAGGCCCCCACACATGTCCAACTCATGTCCCCCTGCACCCCCACCCCCCAGCACTGTGGGGTACCCTCCACCAGGCCCACACTCATGTCTCCCTGCACCCCCACCCCCTGCATCCAGGGGTACCCTCCACCAGGCCCCCATTCATGTCCCCCTGCACCCCCACCCCCCTGCATCCAGGGGCACCTTCCACCAGGCCCCCACTCATGCCTCCCTGCACCCCCACCCCCACCCGTCAGGGGCACCCTCCACCAGGCCCCCACTCATGTCCAACTGATGTCTCCCTGCACCCCCACCCCCCAGCATCCAGGGGTACCCTCCACCAGGCCCCCACTAATGTCTCCCAGCAGCCCCACCCCCCTGCATCCAGGGGCACCCTCCACCAGGCCCCCACTCATGTCTACCAGCACCCCCACCCCCCAGCATCCAGGGGCACACTTCACCAGGCCCCCACTCATGTCTCCCTGCACCCCCACCCCCCACCAGTCAGGGGCACCCTCCACCAGGACCCCACTCATGTCCAACTCAGGTCTCCCAGCACCCCCACCCCCCAGCATCCAGGGGCACCCTCCACCAGGCTCCCACTCATGCCTCCCTGCACCCCACCCCCCCACTAGTCAGGGGTGCCCTCCACCAGGCCCCCACTCCTGTCTAACTCATGTCCCCCTCCACCCCCACCCCCTAGCATCCAGGGGCATCCTCCACCAGGCCCCCACTCATGTCTCCCAGCACCCCCCTGCATCCTGGGGCACACTCCACCAGGCCCCCACTCATGTCTCCCTGCACCCCCACCCCCACCAGTCAGGGGCACCCTCCACCAGGCCCCCACTCATGTCCAACTCATGTCTCCCAGCACCCCCACCCCCCAGCATCCAGGGGCACCCTCCACCAGGCCCCCACTCATGCCTCCCTGCACCCCCACCCCCCACCAGTCAGGGGCACCCTCCACCAGGCCCCCACTCATGTCTCCCAGCACCCCCACCCCCTGCATCCAGGGGCACCCTCCACCAGGCCCCCACACATGTCCCCCAGCCAACATGTCATCACAATCTAGATCCCTGGCCCTTATGGTCAGCCTCCAAATGCCAAACACCCACCCGAGTATTGCATCCACCCACTTAGAAATGCCAATAACATGATAGAACCCCAATTGCAAGTTTGGAAATGAACACATGTCCCTCACATACACACAATGGGTGTCAGTGAATGTCAAAACCCATATCATGATATGCATGAAACCAATGAGATGATACTACACATTGAAGTTTGAAGAAAAAATATGTATTAAAAGCAACATAAATTGAATCAAAAATAAACAAACAAAAATGGGAATTAAAAAAAAAACAGCATGTCCGTGAAATAATGCAAAACCACAAATCATATTCCAAAGGAAAGGTGTCCAAAGTCACAGTCCACAAAAGTAAATCCAATGGAAAATTAAAATCGAAAAACATTGCTCCATGGGTAAATCATAAAAAAATATGAAAATCCAACAGTCACCTATATACAGATAAACAATCCACAGTCGATGATCCCAACAGAAGAAATAAAACCTATCTAATAACACTACCTAATAAAAAAAACTATATACATAAATGTGGCCCATTGTCCAAAAGGTCCAAAAAAATGCAAAACCAAAGGAAACCTAACACTAACTACAGAACTATTTACAAGGGCAGCGGGCTAGTCTGACGGCTCACTTCGGGATGTTCCGGGCCAGGGCATCATCAAACTCCTGCTCAATGTCCCGGAGGCGGTCCTCCTCCATGGCCCCGAGGGTCCGCAGGGCCGTCGACATGTTCACCTCCAACTCCCTGCGGATTGCCTCGAGGCACTCGGCCCGCCTCAGGGCTCTCCGCATGGAGTTCTCCGCCCTGACCATCGTGAGCCATGCCTCTTCCGCCCGCTGCCGCTCCGCATCTATGGCATGGCCCAACCGCTGCCACACGGAAGACACTTCCCGTCCTGGGTCCTCCTGCCCTCCGGCTGATGCGTGCACCTCCGATGTCAAAGGCCCCGAGCCATTATGGCTCCCACCTCGTTGCTGCTGCTGCTGTGCCTCTGCCCGTGCCCTGCCTCCTGCTGCCTGCACATCCTCCACTGGCTGGGGTGCAGTCATTGATGTGGCCACCCCTGCTGGACGTCCGACTCCCGACTGTGGCAGGGATGCCTCCTCCACCAGGCTGGCCGCACCGTCAGAGGCAGCTCCACAGGGCACCCAGGTGACTAATGGGTGGGAAGATGGCACGGAGGACAACTGGCGCATAGGGGGTTCAGTTGAGGAGGGGGTCAGAGCAAGCCCCATCAAACGGAGGAATATGGCCTGGGTGATCTGTCTGAGTAGGCCGACGCGGTCAACGAGCCATTCGAGATGACGTGCAGTCTCCTCATGAAAAGACTGAAGGTCACCTCGCATGGTCCGTTGACGCAATGCCACACCAGTCAGGACAGGCTCAACCCGGACCCGGATAGCCACGTCTGCAGGCAGAGGAAGGCCAGTTGTTGTGAGCTCATCCCCTGCCTGAAAACGGGTCTGGACGTAGGCATCCCTGCTGGTGCAAGATGATGCAGTGACAGGATCAGGGACAGGATTGCAAACAGGCACCTCCGGGGTGGCCTGTGCTGCCTCCTGTCCCTGGTCCTGCACTGCACCACTAGCACCAGTGGAATCCCCACCTCCAGACTCGTCTCTATTGCTTGCACGGCCTCCTCCTCCACCAAACCCCCCACCAACCTGGATGACTCAGTGCCATCTTCCCCCGTTGGGCCCTGTGGGGTCCGAGCTGCCCCTTCTGCTGCCGAGGAGTCCAACTCCGACCTCTGCCTCTTGGACCTCCCCCCATCAGCTGCAGATTGGGATGCGGCACCGGACTCCTCACTCCCCGACGAGATCACAACCTGGGAGGGGAGCCGGGCCTTGCGTCTCCGGCTGGCGGTGCGTTCCCCGCCGCTGTGCTCCACAGCACCTTCTCCGCCCTCTTCATCAGTTGACGCTGCAGACAGGGAGAAATAAAACACAGGCATCAGGGCACTGTACAATGGACACATACACACATGACAGTTGTACATGAGTGGCATTGGCAAACCTCAGACATGGCATCACAATCGCCAACACACATGTCATTTCAACTTGCAAACATGAGCCATACCACAGCCATATCACAACTGCCAGCACCATCCATAAACATACAACAGCATGAGCAGGCAAAGGTGAGCCAGACATCACATGCAACACAGGGAGTGCACTACACATGCACACACACCACCACACTTGCATGCATGTGTACACCTCTGCCAACTGTCACAGTGTTCAGATGGGCATCCATGTCACATCTGCCAATCAGGCTTCCACATCCCGCTGTCACATGCATCCATGTTGCATCACTGTTGCACCCTTGTCAAATACATGCACATGTACACAGTGCTGATACATGCAGCTGAAAACAACATCCATGTGTGACATCACGAACATGCCTACTTACATACACATTCATCCAAACATGTGTGCCCACACAACTGCATTTGGCATGCAAGCCTACACACACAAGCACCATCCATGTCTCACACATGACAGCCCTTGCATGTGTTAGCCTCACGGCCCTGTACACCCCCACCCATACTCGGCCCCATACAAACAGATGTGCAACCTGCACACTACTGGCACATCACCACACGCACAGCTTACAAACATGATGCATGTACACTTACCGCTCGAGTCCAGACGGGTCTGCCTCTCAAGGACCTGGACGTGGAGCGCTGGGGATATGCGTTCCAGGACCCTCATCTGATCGTCCGACAAGTGGCCCCGGCGCCCCTTAGCATCCGCTGCCTTCAAGAGGCGCCGGGCCTTGTTGAGGGTCCTGGGCCTGAAGTCCTCCCAGCGCTTCTTGACATGTTGGAAGTCACGGACTGCCACCCCCTCCCTGTTGATGGCAGTCACGATGTCCGTCCATATCCGAGTCCGTCCTTCCTTGTCGGCGCGCAAACTTCCAAAGAGGGCATCATACTGCCCCAGGACTTGCTCCACCAGGACACCAACTTCGGTGGCAGTGAAGCTAGTGCCCCTCTGCCTCTCTGGCCGGGGGTTGTCAGTGGTGCAGGATGTTGCAGTGCCCAACATGACAACCCCAGAGGCAGGAGTCGGTGGGCAACTGGGTCCTGGGGCTGGGCTGTGGAGCGATGGAATCCCAGTCGGGAGTCTTCGGTTCCAGCAGGGGTGGTCACAGCAACAGCACCACTGGCTGATGTGCAGGCAGCAAATGGCAGGGCACGTGGGCAGCAGGCAATCAGGCAGCAGCAGATGGCATGTGGGAGTGTGCTCGGGGCTCTGGGGGGCAGTAATTCGGCCTTCTGGGCAGGAGCGTGGTCTTCCCTGTGCTTACGCATGGCCAGCTTGATACGGAGTGATTTGGCACGTGAAAATCCAGCACGTCTGCGTGTAATTCGAGGAAAGGGCCTTAGCGCGTAAGCGCGTCGGCACACGTATGCGAATTCATTGGCCCAAAGGACAACAGCGTGTATACACGTCTGTGACGTGCGTGCGCAGGCGTTTCCCTGTACACGGGTGCATGTTACACGTCCAATGACTGCACGTCAGAGTGTCAGCGCGTGTAATTGGAGGATGGGGCCTTAGCGCGTACACGCGGAAGTGACGCTGGACGTGTGGGCATGTTTAAAAGGTACGTGTAGAACGCCATTTCCTTGTACATGCTTTTCGTGGAGAGCGAGTGGGTGAAATCTGTACTTCTTGTCTGTTCACATGCGATTTACTTCACGGCGTTCCAAGTTCGTACTCCCTGTTACCTCTGACAGCTTTTTCTCTTCTTGTTTTTTTCCTGGGCCTGTTTCCTCAAACAACGTTCACTTCTCCTGTTGTCCTGTCTCCTCAGACAGCGTACAATTCTTCTTTTGGCGGGGGTGTTGCCAACGCGCACACGCGCGTATTTTACACACGATTTTTCCTGGCAGACGGTGAGTTGCGCACGTATTTGACATATGTGCTTGCCCCATGTGTTGCCCACCCCTTCAGAGGTCAGTCTAGGCTGCGTGTGACACGCATACGTTCATTTTTGTGTTTCTGGGTGCCACATCGTAGTGCAGGTTTTTTTTCCATGCACGTGGTCTAGGAGGGGTTGCATGCACATTATCTCACTATTTGGGGGTGCCTGTGCGTTGTGTGACCCATCATCTTCCCCCAGGGGTCAAATACAGCCTTGCTAGAGCACTAGGGTACGAATTCCATCTAGTACCCTACCCCTTTGACCCCCCAATTGCCCAGGACAATATTTTACTGCAACTCCCATACGCACAGCAACATCAGTGCCATGGTTGGGAGGCGAGCACGCGGTAAGGGTGGCAAAGGTGGGCGAGCCACAAGAGGTGGCCGTGGTGGATACGGTAGGGGACATGGCCAGGACTTGCAGGGTGCCCCTAGCCCCCCATGTGTGGGTGACCAGTCAGGGACACCCATGCCCCCCCACCTGGTTGAGGGTAACGTGGCTGACACCATCCCTGCTCAGCCCTTGTTGGACCAGCCCATTGTGGCACCAGACCTGGCACTGGGTGACTCCATGGCTGATTTACAGGTCAGCAGGTCTAGGCCACGTGTGGCGGTGCACGTTGGTGTCACCAGCCCACGTGGATCAGGGGCAGCTATGTCATCTGCTGCCCCGAGTAGGCAGGGTGGGGAGGCTGCAGGGGCAGCTGCGGCGCCATCCACCCCAGCTCTGAGTGTCCCAGCCAGGACAGTGTCGGTCCTAGTCCATCCTGCTGAAGTTCCCCCTGACCACATCACACTTCAGCTAATGCCTGCACCAACTCCCATGGTGAGTGTTCATTCCCACACTCCTAGTCCACAGTCCATCGGGGCTCCTGCCCCTAGTGTCCAGAGCGGCGTAGGACACTCAGTATCACCACCACCTTCCAAGCGGAAGAGGAAGAGTGCTCGTCCAGTACAGGCTGATGCCCCAGACACGGCTACACAGCTCGGCCCAACAAGGAAGCCCTGCTTCAATCGGGTCGAACTTGATGCACTTGTGGAGTATGTGTCCGCACATGACAGCAAAATGGTGATTACTGCAGGATGCAAGACCACACCTGCACAACGTCAGGCACACTGGCAGACCATTGCGGAACTCACAAGTGCCCTTGGATTTGTAAGGCGCACAGCTAATGATTTCTACAAGCGCTGGAATGACCTTAAGCGCAGGGCAAAGAAAAAGCTGTCCTCAAGTCATGCCACAACTGGAGGTGGGTGTCCGGCAGAGGACATAGAACTCACTCCATATGAGTATGTTGCTGGGACCTACGTCACGGAGGAACAGATCCAAGGCGTGGGAGACCTGCCAGATTACGAGGCATTGTCCGGTGAGTGCACGTGCATGTGTGTGTCATTCATGTGCATGGCGTGTGTGTGAGTGCTTCTGAGTGAGTGCCAGGTGAGGGGGTGTGTGCCTGAGTGGTTTGGGTCACCCATGTGCTTCATCCAAAACATTCTGCACACCAGGATTTGGGTGTTGCAGTATCCCTTCTGGCAACAGTAGACATTCAGCCCAACCTCACGCCAGTTGCCCTTGAATTGTCATCTTGCCACAACATAGTTGCATGTTATTCTGTGTTCATTCAGGCTCATTGTCTGCATTCCACCACTTTCACTAGGCATTTCTCAGTCCTATTGTCACATGTGTGACATGGCTAGGGTACATGCCATCTGTGTGATGGCATGTGTCATGTATGTGTATTGGACATGCCAATCACAGGCCAATGTGTGATGGCACTGCTAGGCAGCATGCAGCAAATTTGTTGGTCTTCCATCTTGCTGTCATCAATGTGTGCCATTTGCTTCCCCTTCATATGCAGTGACAGAGCATGCATGGGAGGGTTATAGTCATGTGGGACATGTGTCAATGAAGTACTGTTCCTGTTGCTTCTCAATGCTAATTGTGTTCCATGTTTCTAATTCCTGTTCCCATTTCTTTTCTTTCATGTCTTTGTAGGGGATGACGCACTTGATACTGCTGGGGTTGTGGAGATGGTGCACACCCAGGAGGGGTCTCAGGCCCGACCGGGCACCAGTGAGGAACGTGGTGTGGTGGTGAGTGAGAACCCACACTTGCTGCAGGCCATCATTCAAGGGGTGTCTCTGGGTGCACCTCTCCCAAGCTCTATTCAGGTGTCGATTCGGATGATGAGACCTATGTGCCATCGCAGGTAAGTGTCTCTGGGAGGGATTCTGTACTGTCCAACCCACCTCCACCAGGGGTAGAACCCTCAATGGCGATTTCAGTGTTAGTAGGTCAGCCTTTGGTGGTTACGGATGCAGGGTCACACTCCGCTACATCTGATCCTGTTCCTGGGCCAGCAGATCAGAAGGGGAACACAGTCCTGCAGCCTCAGGCAGTGCCGGCACAGCAAGGCGCAGTTCGCCTTGCCCCAGACACGTGTGGTGCCCGCCGACATGGTGGCCGTATGCCACCTGGCAAAACCGCATTGGAGCAATCCATATACGGTATGGCAAACCAACAGGCAGCATCAACTGAGATGATGGCTCAGGCCATGGATAGGGTGGCCACTTCCATTGTCCCCCAAGAAAGGCTGATTGAACAACTACAGCAGGCAACAGACTCCATTAGCCAGTCACACAGGGAGGACATGTTGGTGTCCAACAGGGACAGGCGGGCGGCACTGGAGACTCTGCGGGAAGCCATTTTCATTGAGTACCAGGGCCACAGGGAAGCCCTGAGGGTGGAACTCCGTCAGCTCAGGGCAACTCTGGTTGAGCTTGAGGCTTCAGCTAACACAAGGACAGAACAGCAGCTGGAGCAGCTCACATGTACGCTCTCAGCTGAGATGCAGGCAACTAGGGCCGAGGTCCGGGCATCACGTGAGTTGTTGCATGGGGACCTCCACACAATTATCCTCCAGAACCAGACCTTCCACATCCGCATACTTGCTGCCATGGAGGACCAGACTAGGGCTTTGCGTGGGCTGCCTCCCATAGTGCCACCACCTCCTGATGCAGCTGCAGAGGGTGAGGAGAGCGACAGCAGCGATTCTCCCACAATAGGGTAGCCGTGCAGGCCATGAGCCCATGGAGGTGTTTTTTTTTTCGCAAGATCCACACATGTGGGTTTTGGTGTGCACCCAGTCCTCGGACCTCCTGGGTGGCCTCCCCCACCCCCCCTGGGCCTATTAATGGCCATTTTATTTTTTTAATTTCTTTTAAAAAAAAAATATTTTTGATTTTTTGGACAGTGTGTTGCCTTGTGTGGCTCCCGTGGGCATAAGCTGTATTGTGGCTGGGCATATGCAGGCTTGTCCTGAATTTGGGTCAGATGCTTGGGTTTGTGTGACACACACCCCTCCTGCTTCCCGTTTCCATGGGCTTGCAAAGGGTGTGCCCAAGTGACATTGACTTACACAGTGATGTTGGACTCCCATTTGATGTGTGGGCAGTCTGTAGTCAATACTGTGTATACATTCCTAGTGCATATTGTTGTATTGTACACTGCATGGTGTATTGATATGTGCCTCTGCATCCATCTCATCCTCCTAATTTGCAGGTCCATTTCAAATGTCTTCACAAGGCGGTCTACTTTGGGACTGGAGTCCATGTTGTAAGCAGTGCACCTACTCTCTTGCGTGGCGCTAACACTGTATACTTGGAAGTGTTCGAAGTGCTGCCATTATCAGGTAGTGAGTCTACCAATTTTTTAAGTCTGTACTGTCATGTTTATGGTAGGTTGGAGGTTGTGTAGGTGATTGGTATTCTTGGTAAGTATTTGGTAATGTGTGTTGTTGGTCCTGCATTACTGTGAGCATTTCATGTGTGGCCAGTTTCCATTAGGGACACTGTAGTTGGTGACACTTGGGGCATGTTGTGGGGATTCATTTGTTTGCTCTCACATTGCATGACATGCCATGGTGTGTCGTGTGGCCGTGCCGGGGAGGGGTTGGGTGACATGATATGTTCTCATGTTGTATTTTGCAAGTGGGTATTCATTTTTGCTGCATGGAAGTGTGTCTTTTGATGACACTGCATTGGTGGTGTTGGTGTAGGAAGGGATGCACACATTGTGACACTTCCAGATGAACAATCTCAGGCTGCTATGGTTCTGACAGTTGACTGTCCCTTTGTTCATCATAAGTGTCAGATTGAGTCATCATTGATTGTCAGATGGTATGTGCCAGGGCTGTGTGCACTCCACAGGGGTGTGCTTTCTATGTGAAGTAATTAGACACCAGCTGCGTACGGGCTGCCTCACCCCGTGCCCTTTCCCCGCCCATGCACAGCGGGCGTGCATGTGGTTGGGGATGTGGGGGCACCACCATGTCCACAGCCAGGCCCCGGCGTGTTGCAACATTGTGCAGGACACATGCTGCCACTATGATCCTGCACACTACTGGGGGAGCGTATAACAGCTGCCTGCCAGAACGGTCAAGGGAGCGAAATCGTGACTTGAGCACTCTGAATGTGCGCTCCACTATGCCCCGTGTTGCAATATGGGTTGTGTTGTATCTTACCTCGGGAGGCGTGATGGGGTTCCGAATTGGCATCATCATGTGTGTGCTCAGAGGGTAGGCACTGTCCCCTGGGGAGGTGGTGATGGGGATCATTAGTGGGGTATTGGCATTACTCTGTATCTGTCATGCATGCGTGTGCTGTGGCATTTCTACTCACCAAGCAGCCATGCATCGCCATGCCACCCAGCTTCCATGTTCTGGTTTAGGGTTGACATCCTGTAAATGAAGCTGTCGTGGGTGGACCCTGGATAGTTGGCATATACTGAGGTGATGATTCCCTTGGCATCACATACTACCTGGACGTTGATGGAATGCCAGTGCTTGGGGTTTCTATAGATGTGCTCAGATGCCCTGGGGGGACGTAGAGCCACATGGGTGCAATCAATGGCACCTAGCACTTTGGGGAATTGTGCCACCCTGTAGAAATCCTGGCTGACAGCCTGCCTTTCTGCAGGTGTTCAGGGCAGGTATATGTGCCTGCGGACTGATGGGCGTGCAGTGATGATGGACAACACCTGGTATAGGTACCGTGACTGCGTGGCCTGTGACACCGCCCCCACTATGGCACTTGTCTGCTGAAATGATCCGGTAGCCAAGAAGTTCAGTACATTGAGGACCTTCTCCAGGGGGCTGAGTACTTGGGAGCACAGGGTTGGTGATGTGAGGTCAACCTCCCACTCACTGACCAAGTCGAGTATTATGTGTGGTGGAAACCAGTACCTCCCATACACCTGGTCATCTGGCATACCAAATAGGCTGGTTCTGGGAGTGAAGATTCTGGCCCTGACTATCCTTCTCCTCCTCCTGCGGTATCCCACGGCCTCTGCTGCTAGGAACGGTATAGTCATCCTGGCGTCTGAGCTTGTTTATTGTTTGCGCACTCTTTTATGCTGCACGGGACGTGCGTCTTTTTCATGCTGGCGTACGTGTTTCAGGATTGGTCCTTTTATTTTTTGGCGCGTTGTAGGCGAGCGTGTAAATCTTCCCGCCCACCCCAGGAATACACGTAACACGCTCTCCCAAGCCCAGTCTCGAGTAAATAATCCCGCCCACCCCTGGAATACACATACCCCACTCTCACAGGCACAGTCGCGAGTGTAACTTCACGCGCACACACCGAAATACACATACCCTGCAAATTCGCATGTGACACTTTCCGCGCACCCCGAAATACACGTACCCTGCTGAAATCGCGTGTGGAACTTCCCGCGAACCCCGTAATACACGTACCCTGCTGATATCGTGTGTCAGACTACACGCGCAGCCCTGATATACACGTACATAGGCGAATGGCACTGCTGGGGGGTGGCGGAGTGGTAGGAAGGAGTGGGGGCCTGGTGGAGGGTGCCCCTGACTAGTGGGGGGTGGGGGTGCAGGGAGACATGAGTGGGGGCCTGGTGGAGGGTGCCCCTGACGGGTGGGGGTGGGGGTGTAGGGAGACATGAGTGGGGGCCTGGTGGAGGGTGCCCCTGACTGGTGGGGGGTGGGGGTGCAAGGAGACATGAGTTGGACATGAGTGGGGCCTGGTGGAGGGTGCCCCTAACTGGTGGGGGGTGGGGGTGCAGGGAGGCATGAGTGGGGGCCTGGTGGAGGGTGCCCCTGGATGCAGGGGGGTGGGGGTGCTGGGAGACATGAGTGGGGGCCTGGTGGAGGGTGCCCCTGACTGGTGGGGGGTGGGGGTGCAAGGAGACATGAGTTGGACATGAGTGGGGGCCTGGTGGATGGTGCCCCTGACTGGTGGGGGGTGGGGGTGCAGGGAGACATGAGTGG
The DNA here is from genome assembly GCF_040938575.1 of Ambystoma mexicanum. Classification (NCBI taxonomy): domain Eukaryota; kingdom Metazoa; phylum Chordata; class Amphibia; order Caudata; family Ambystomatidae; genus Ambystoma; species Ambystoma mexicanum. The sequence continues at coordinate 710,938,245 of NC_090924.1, read as the reverse complement.
GGGCCTGGTGGAGGGTGCCCCTGGATGCAGGGGGGTGGGGGTGCTGGGAGACATGAGTGGGGGCCTGGTGGAGGGTGCCCCTGGATGCAGGGGGTGGGGTGCTGGGAGACATGATTGGGGGCCTGGTGGAGGGTGCCCCTGACTGGTGGGGGGTGGGGGTGCAGGGAGACATGAGTGGGGGCCTGGTGGAGGGTGCCCCTGACTGGTGGGGGGTGGGGGTGCAAGGAGACATGAGGTGGACATGAGTGGGGGCCTTGTGGAGGCTGCCCCTGACTGGTGGTTGGTGGGGGTGCAAGGAGACATGAGTTGGACATGAGTGGGGGCCTGGTGGAGGGTGCCCCTGACCGGTGGGGGGTGGGGGTGCAGGGAGACATGAGTGGGGGCCTGTTGGAGGGTGCCCCTGACTGGTGGGGGGTGGGGGTGCAGGGAGACATGAGTGGGGGCCTGGTGGAGGGTGCCCCTGACTGGTGGGGGGTGGGGGTGCAAGGAGACATGAGTGGGGGCCTGGTGGAGGGTGCCCTGGATGCAGGGGGTGCGGGTGCTGGGAGACATGAGTGGGGGCCAGGTGGAGGGTGCCCCTGAATGCTTGGGGTGGGGGTGCAGGGAGAAATGAGTTGGACATGAGTGGGGGCCTGGTGGAGGGTGCCCCTGACTGGTGGGGGGTGGGGTTGCAGGGAGGCATGAGTGGGGGCCTGGTGGAGGGTGCCCCTGGACAGGGGGTTGGGGGTGCTGGGAGACATGAGTGGGGGCCTGGTGGAGGGTGCCCCTGACTGGTGGGGGGTGGGGGTGCAAGGAGACATGAGTTGGACATGAGTGGGGGCCTGGTGGAGGGTGCCCCTGACTGGTGGGCGGTGGGGGTGCAGGGAGACATGAGTGGGGGCCTGGTGGAGGGTGCCCCTGGATGCAGGGGGGTGGGGGTGCTGGGAGACATGGGTGGGGGCCTGGTGGAGGGTGCCCCTGGATGCAGGGGGGTGGGGGTGCTGAGAGACATGCGTTTGTGGGCAGTAGTGCAAGGTGACATGTGGGTTGGCTGGGGGGCATGGCCATGGTGGATGGGCTGCCTGCGGAACATGTGCAGGGGTGCAGGGTAGTCCCCTGTGGTGTGGGCCGCCTGCAGTGGCCGTGGAGGGTGTAGAGGGAACAGCTGGGAGGACCCAAAAGGCCAATTCACGTGTGGGACTCCCCGGCACCCCAGAAATACATGTAGGCTGCTGGATTCGCGTGTGGAATTTGCCGCGCACCCGGAGTACACGTACCCTGCTGAAATTGCATGTGGAACTTCACGTGCACACCGAAATACACGTACCCTGCTAATTCGCATGTGAAACTTCCCCCACACATCGAAATACACGTACCCTGCTAATTTGCGTGTGAAACTTCCCGCGCACCCCGAAATACACGGACCCAGGGCAATCGCGTGTGGAACTTCCCGCGAACCCCGTAATACACGTACCCTGCAAATTCGCATGTGAAACTTCCCACATACACCCCGGAATACACGTGCCCAGGCCAATCGCGTGTGGAACTTCCCGCGAACCCCGTAATACACGCACATGCTATTTTTCACACAGCGGCTGTCCGTGTTTGTCGGTACCCCTTTGCACCTCATTTGTCTTAGAGGGTCACTGTATGGACCATTCATCATAGCTGTATATGGGTGCTTTTTGTTAGCGCACATTTTGGCGCACATTTATTTCAGGCGCAGGGACGCTACCGCCTGCTTTCTTGTGGTGTACTTGTTTGGCCCTGTGTGCGTCTTTCACTGTGCGCTGGTTTGCGCTATTCGATTCCATGAATACGTGTTGTAGGTGAGCGTGTGGGCATTCCGCGCACTTGCCTCCTGTATTTCCCCTGTGACGCCCATATTTTCACGCGTTTTTCCCCATTCCGAGTGTTACGCCCCGTTTTCCGCCTACTTTTGTGATGTGCGCCGCGCTATGTGCAATTTCGCAGTGGCCGTGGCGCACGCCGTTGGATGACCTGTGCGCCGGCGTGCACCGCGCACTTTTTCAGCGCACATCCAATGTTTTTCTCGCGCACGGACTTCCATGAATCGATGTGCGCTGGTTTCCCTGCGATTTTTGCAGTTGCACTGCGCTTTTCGCACTTTTACTGCGAATCGCACGTTTTGGCACCTCTGCGCGGGAATTTTCGGCGCACATTAATTCCATGAATCGACCAGATAGTGTTATTGCCCATTCCATTCTCAGATAACTTTAAAAACCATTTTGACAGCTTGCCAATCAATTCTGTTTTTCTCTTGTGTCTGCTGGGGAAATTGGGATTGATATTTTGTTTAAATTCTGCCATTCCTTAATACCTGTTCTATCTACTCTTATCTCTTTACATTGCATATTGGGGAGTTGAGGGGTGTTCAGGGGGAACTAGTAACCACACTGCTATTTGATTTGAACCCACACAAAAGTATTATTTCTGTGCTGCATTGTTTTGATTACGATTACTCCTTGTGTATTAAAGAGATTATTTAGTGTTACATCACCCCATTGGTGATCATTGTGTACCCATTTAAAGATAGTGGAATTAAATTGTCAATACATAAATAAATATTTTAACTTTGCAAACCAGCCTGATTCCTGGTTCAGTGTAACCGGGGGGGTTCCAGGAGAGGGGCGTGATATGAGTGGTACATCGTTCAGAATAAAATAACTTTTAGACACAAATAAATAAGGATTTCAGTTGTGCATTACACGCTAGGCGTTGACTTAGGTGAGTGACGGATTGAAATCACTTACACACCCTTGAGATGATCCTCAAATCCTCACCAGCCACAGCCATCTGAAAGCTCCATCTTCTTCCTATATCTTCCTTTTTCCTCTATTTCGATTTCAACTCCCTCCATTCATCTATGCTCCTCTGTACATCTTCTTTAAATGTCCCCACTTTCTTCATGTGATGTCACCTCTCACCATATCACATGCAAATTCGGGTAATCTTTCAGTTCTTAACTCAACCCACAGCACCTTTGAACAGGATTCTCTTTTCCACAATCTCATGCTGTTCGTGGAATACTGTTACTCCTACTTCCCTTTATTTCCCTTTTTCTTCATGAAGCATTGTTGTTCATCTTTGATTTTACTTAGGTTTTCCAAACCCTGCTGTATGTATGCACCTGTATCTATGCTAGTACTTGTGTGGCCTAAGCAAATCTAATCTTACTATGCTCGCAATTTTAAATGGTAATGCACCTACTGCAAAGACCCTTTATATCACAAATTATGTAACATGGTGGAGGACACTTATTAAAACATGGGTACTATGCTGACTGCTAACTTCGACAGCTAGAAAGCATGCCTCACATTTACAAGTATTTTCTTTTTTCTATGGCTGTCAGTCTAGCTTCACCATCATGTATTTGTACTGTTAGTGTCTTTATGTTATAATAATCAATATAGACACTCCTACAATTATCAATCCTTTCTCTGTGCACTGCAACTCCTTCTATTCATCTATATTTTCATTTGCCAAACTCAGGTCACTCACTGTAATATTATCCTTCTGTATATTCAACTTGGTTTTATGTGCTTCCTTATGTTTCAGGAGATACTCTATATTAGGATCCATAGGAAATGTGTCTCTTTGGAGTAACTCTATTGTTTCTATTCTTCCTTCCCATAAACCACCATCTAAATATAACAATGTTAGTCCTCCAACTGTTATCACACTGTCCTTAGGTACTTTTATAAAGAGCACATTGTATTGCAATGACCTTACTACAAATTATCCATGACTAAAGTGGCTGACTATATAATTACACATGTACTGATCAACCACCTATGTCTGATTAAATTGGTATGTGCTAATACCTCAGGTTTTGGATTATATATTGATACATAACATCCTTCTGAATCCCCTCGATGTACCTGTAATTAATATAGAACATCAACTATGAATGGTCTTCCAGGGCATATGCAAATTTGCTCCTTGAACTTCAAACGGGTATCTATTTTTGGAATTAGGTAGAAATCCATCTCCCATCTCCCATGTCTGAAATACCACCATTTCAGAAGTCACAATTTGTATGTATGTATCACTCTGCCAGTAGCCTACATTATGTAAAATGTTGGTTTGATATATCAGTTCTGCTGTGATTAATGGAATGTTCGATAAAACCCCAATCCCCATTTGCTCTATATCTATGTACAGAGGAAACACACTTCCCATCTCAAATGTGATTTGTTCTTGTATTGGTTCCATTTCCCACCTTATCCGTGTCATCATTTGTCAGCTGATGTTAGATGATATTAAATAAAAGGGAATGTGACCCTGTATCATCTGAGATATTCTGTCTTGAATTTCTGTTAAAAATGTTGTTAATACTACTTTCATTGGATTCACAAAATATCATCATTTTCTGCAAGAAAACATCATGCCTGACCATTACATTTATACTATTCTCTAACAGCTTTGACTGATCATTCAAGGGTACAATAGTTTCATTCACATACTGCGCCAATTCCTTCTGCTCTATTTTAATCTTGTCTAATCTTTGCTGTATTATCCAAAAAATCTTGGCCTAAACCTCAGGCTTTGTCATCTAGCATGTTCGCTGATACCGCAGTCACCATTGACACAGATGTCCCAACAATAACTCTGATTATCATGACTACAATTGTCGCTATCAGAAATCCTGCCATTCTATATTCCATTTTTCTCTTAGCACTTGATTTTTTTATAAATGTCTTTTCCAATTGAGCATATATCTCTTTTACTGAGCTCCCATTCACTTGAATGGATTTGATTTTGGTAAAACTAAAATTTCTGTCTAAAATCACGTTTGGATCCGGGCTGGTATAAACATTTTGAAGTAACAACCGTCTGTTCACTAAAATCAATCCAGGTGCATCTCCTGTTGCAATGCCTGATGCTGGCACCAACTCTAGCACAACTTGCCCATCTGCTGGTGTGGATTGCATCCATGTTGCTAGCAACATTATTACTAAAACATTTTTTAACAATCTAGTTGAGTCGTTAGTTTTCTTCTTCCATCCAGGTAACATGGACTGCTGTTTTGTCATCTGGTCTTTTCCTCTGCGTCCAGTAGCCTTTTTCCAGCTCCAGGACTCTGCCTTTTTTTATCCTGGAGACTCTGGCTTTTCTTGTCTCAGGGACTCAGAGACTCCACCTTTTCTCGTCTCTAGCACTCTGCCTTTTCATGTCCTGTGGACTCTGCCTTTTCTCAGGCCTCCATTCATTTCTAAAACAAAGGAAATAGACAGACAGGTTAATGACCCAAGACTAATAATTATATCCAAAGTTTTCATTCTTAATTTTTGGATGATCGTATCTCAACATTCCAACGATTCCTCCAGGTACACTAAGCACTAATAATGATCGGTTACAATATGAATCTCTTTCCTCTCAAATCTGTGTCCTGACCATTATGAATAACATTACTCACCTATATCATGATTCATCTCTGTTCCTAGCGTAGCCAATACCATTTTAAACCTTGCTTGTTATACTTGGCTGTTTTATTCTTTTGGTCTCATGTTTTGGGTGAAACAGTTTGATTTGATTACCATAGACAAACTGCTCCATGGCAAGATTGCCTTCCTTGATTAGTATTCTATTTACCACAGGTGAAATTGTATCCACAATTTGGAATAGGCCACGCCAGGATGCAAGGAACTTAGAATTCTTGTTTTTTTCCTTTCCCAAAATTAAATGTATATACTTGGTCACCTATCTCGTATTCTTTAATGGTTGATTTTCTGTCATAATAAAACTTGGCACCTTCAGCTGCTCTTTCTAGATTTGTCTGCACAAATGCATGTTGCAAATGTATCTCTAAATCTTTCACATATTCATGAATTGTGGATGCATTTACCAAAGACTTGCTCATTTGTTGTGTATAATACGTTTTGGGGAAGTACAGTTTTTCTGCCTGTGATTAACTCATGTGGGCTGAGATTTGTAGCCTTTGAAGGTGTTGCTCTAATGGCCATGAGTGCTAAAGGGAGTCATACATCCCAAGTAGACCCTGTTTCAGCCACAACATTTTTTAAGATATTGATGATTGTCCTATTGCACCCCTCCACTCCCTCACAGGAGGATAGATGATATGAAATATGTAACTTCCTCCTCATCCCTAAAATCAGCCATATGTTGGTCATTGCTGCACTTGTAAAATGACTTCCACAGTCTGACTCTATTCTCTGGGGTAAACCAAACCTGACAAACATGTGATTCACCATTGAGGTAGCCACTTTCTGTGTACTGCAGTCAGGAGCAGGTATGCATCCCAACTATTTTGAAATTAAACATGTAATTGTAAGCATGTACCTGTTTCATTGTGTTGATCTTTGGACTGGACCAATGAAACCAATTTGAAAATCTGACCAGGGTAGGGTCAATCCTCTTTTCAGTAGCAGTGCTCTATGTGTCGGGGAGCTGGGTTGGAATTGTGCATTACCCTAACACCCTCACGTGTACAGTTCCATATCTTGGTATGTGTGTGGCCTATAAGCATATTCACTTAAGATGTCAAATGTTTTATGAGTGCCTCTGTGTCCCGCTGTTATTGAATCATGCGCATGATGTAACATAAGTCCCTTCAATGAAACTGGCATCACCCACTGAACATGACCAAAAATGAATTTCAGACCAGCAATCCGTCCTGCAGTTGTAACTGTTTTTTACTCTTCATCAGCACCCTCAATTTGTCTCTGCCCTTGGAGTCCTCCTCTGTAATGGGATTCCCCTCTGGGTCTACAATATGATTATACAATATACCTATGATTGGGTCTTCCTTTTGTGCATATATCAAATCCTGGTCAGGTGTGTTGAAGCTCCATTGAACTACTGATTGGTTGTCTACCCGTTGAGATTAGAAACGCGTCCCCATGTCTACCTTTATCTCACTGAGAAAATGTCCTATTGGAAATAGTTCTTCCATTACTGCACCATTGTGGCCAATTGATCATCCTTATTATTCCCTTCATTTTATTCTCTTGGTATTTTAAAATGCCCCGCTTATCTTTTTCCGGTCGATCTTCATCTCATTTTCTGAATCAAGATTGTCAGTTGCCTGAATTAGTTTGCCATGTTTGAGGGGGTATTTTTACAAGTGACCACCCCTCTCATTTTCCACCCCAGAAGATATTCCACAAAGCTATTCCGGGTATAGTCAGAGTCTATGACAATCACTACATCATGTTTTCCAATGCTGTGGGTATTGCTTTGTAGATTGCAGCTAATTATGCTACTGGCACCTATCCGCATATTCAGTGATGGTATATCATCCTTTCTGACCCACACATTTCCAATTCCTGCCACTAACTCATTTTCAAGGTCATTACTCACATTATATGCACAACTATCCACATATACAGTTGGCAGATTCTGACATTTCTCATGTTCAAATGCTTTGTGTGGGACTCAATGGGAATGGGGATCATGGAAAAACCGGCACCATCTCGTGATGGTGCCAGTGTTTCCTCGTCCGCCTGAAGGTGGGCGGTGTTAAACCCACCAGGTCAGACCTGGTGGGATTGACGCCTCCGCCTGCAGGAGTCGTGATCACCCAGTATGGAAACAACGGTGGCGGCGGGTTTACCACCACCGTTGTTTCCATACCAGGTGAGTTGAAATGAGGCCCCATGTAATTCTACAAGCCCTTGGGACACTGAACTCCTTCTATTCTGCCCATATATCACCTCTATGGGGAATCTGTGTAATGCCAATGTCCATGAGTTAATTCTTGACGCAGTTAAGTTTGCTGACCTGATCTTTTTACTTTGTAAAAATTGTAGAGGCTGATGGGCAGTTTCAATAATTACCTGCTCTCTTTGAATAATGGGGCAAAAATGTTGCAATGCCCAAATGGTTGTCAATAGTGCCTTTTCACGTTCATTCTACTAGGTTTCTACTTGTGACAATGCTTTGCTAGCATATGCAATAGTCCTGTTATTCAAGTTGTGCTTTTGATGTAAAGCTGCTGACATGCATAGGTCTGTAAATCCTATCTCTATAAAAAAACACCTTGAGTCCCCTTTGGCTAAGCCAAACATGCGGCCCTTGCCGAACAATCTTTTTAATTTAGCTACCACCTCATGTTGCTTCTGTCCCCAATGGCAACATGTCTCAGTAGCTTAATCAATGGTTGTGCAATTTCTGCATAATCTTCAATACATGTTCTACTGTAACTTGTCATCCTCAATAAACATTTCAAACCCTTCAGATTGATGGTATCCTTCAATCTTTGAATAGCTTCTGCCTTTTTCTTCTGTGGATTCAATCCCTGTTCCGTAATTTCATGTCCCAAAAAATCAACCCTTCTTTTGCATCACTTTGACTTCTATATTGATATTTCTTTCACAGCCTTTTGTTATTACCCTTTATGTCCTCATTATTAATCAGGACATCATCCACTTAACTATGGTTCCTCTCTCAGATGCATCCAGAACTTCCTTAATCTGAAAGATTCCAAACTCGCTCCCACTATTGATATAGCCAAAAGGGAACTCTTTGCCATGCATATTGTTTTCCTTGAAAGGTGAACAAGAATAGGTTTTTATGTCCCTTGCTATTGATATGCACCAATATCCAGCTGTTAAATCCAATGTGGTAAAACTGTTTGACCCCTGTATCTGTGCAAGAACTTGGTAAATGAAATGGAAGGGGCCACTTTCACACATGTTCCCTCATGGTAAGCTCTCTCAAATCTGCACATAATCGTCACTGACCATTGGACTTCAGCACACCTAATATAGGCGTTTTTTGAGGTTCTGTGAATAGATCTAATTATCTCTCTTGACTCTATATGTTTAATGGTTTCAGCCAATGGCTCCAAACATGCTAAAGGTAGCCTATAATGCCGCACAACAATAGGTTCCCTACCATAACCTTTTGTTATTGTAGCGACATGCAGATCAGTATGCTCACAATCATATGCATCTCTGGCAAATAGATAATTGAATTAAAAAAACATTTTCCTAAATTGATCCCTCTCTAAGTCATTTGTACATGCATCTCCATCCTAAATGTGTTCCTCTTTCATTCTAGAACATTCTGGAAAATCCTCTAAAAGACTAATTTCTGTGCTTTCCTTTAATTGTGTGGCAATATCTTTTTGGACGGATGCCACTCTCAGGTATCTTGGCAGTTCAACCTCAATCTCAATTCACTGTTCTTCTTCTGGCTCATTCTCATCCAAATAAAACAGAATGTAGTCATCCCTGGGATGACAAATCACATCTTTTGGTTCATAAGGATATAGTGAATATATTCTGAAGACCACCTTGGTTCAGGCAGTTCAGCTCCTAAAGTGACTTCACTTTCAGGAACATTTCCAACAATTGTGTTGTTCAAATATGTAGTGTGGTATGATGTTTGAATTTCCATCCCTAATGGGGTTCCTTCTTCCAAGTGAATCTCCTGAAATCCTTTGTTATCTACTAATACATGCATAGGACTACCCCCAACTTTTACCACTGGTGTGTATTCACATTCTATTGCTTGTTTCATGATTTCATTGATCACACAAATGTGTCGGACTCCATAATCTTCTGCCCCTTTTCTACCGTAAACTGTCTTTTGAATACAGGAATGGAAACAATGTTTAGAAAAAAGTTAAAGACCTTCCTGTATAAATAATTAATATGTGTATTTCATATAGAAGTATGGGTTCCCTGTTCTTTGGTCTGATGTGTTTAGAACACATAACCTATTATTTGGGCCTTGTCTTATTGGCTGATGTTTGCCTTGGTCTTTGCGCCCTAAAGCCTCTGGGTCAGTTGTGCGCATTATAAATACATATAATAATAATTATTATTATTGTTATAATAAAAACATCCTTTTTCACCTGTAGCTCAAATTCATATGGCATTATTATGCATAACAATATGCTTACCATTTATTGTCAAATTCCTTTGGTGCTCCACATAGTCTGGACCATACATTTTTAATCAATGGATCCAGAACCATGCTCATCCTGTGCATGATATCATTACCCAGATACAATTTGGCCTTTGTTTCAATTACTATCCACACATTGTGAATGATACTTTTGGATCCTATCTCTATTTTCAGTATGCATCTCCCTATGATTCTGCGTCCCAGATCAGGGTTGTCTATTCAGAATATTTCTTGAATTTGTATTGTAAAATGTGGTATTTTTTTCTGCCAAGCATTTGTTCAAACACTTTTTCATTGAAAAAGAAAAGTTTCTTGTTCTCGGGTCAGTACTGCCTCAAGCATCTCTGGATACTCATCCATGAGCATTGGTATATATGCATGACCTTCCTTTATGTGTAGCTCAGCAATGGCTGAGAAATTAATTTTTCCTGATCTGACACAGAATAATCACAGGGTTTTGTGTCTTCCACATTTAAATAGAACTTTACTGTGTTTTCATCCACTTGTGCTTACCAGTTCTTCCTTGGATCTAAATGAATCTCCAATGATTGCTTTATCTTTTCATCCTGCATTTCATTCTGGCACATGATAATGACAGGAACACTAGGAACACACCCATTCTGGAGATAGCCCTCAATCGATCTTTCTGATTTGGCAATAGTGTGGCATTCTTTTGTATTACTATGCTGGCTTGGCATTTTTGAGGGCTCAGCAGCTTTTTGGCCAATGACCACAGTAAACTGTTTACCCCATAAATTAGAGGCAACAGATGTTTCAGACAATGGGCCTCATTCCAGGTCCAGCTGTAACCCTGCCAGTGATACCGGCGGGATGCTGCCGGACCCGTAGAAAATTACAGATGCCTGACTTACTGATGCCACCAGGCTATTCCAAGTCCAGTGGCTAGGAATACAGGCGCCAGTAATTTTGTTAGTCCCCATTCCCATGGAGTCCGTTAGGACTCCATGGGAATTGGGGGACACAAGAGCACCGGCACATTAACAACAGTGCCGGTGCTCCGGTGAATATTCTGCTAGCGGGTGCTGTCCTCCTCGGCAGGTCTGACCATGGTGGGTGGGATAGCACCAACCCGCAGAGTTGAAGTGTGCCATTCCGGAAACAACAGTGCCTTTAGGCTTACTGGCACCATTTTTCCAGACCGGCACAAGAATAATGAGGCCCAATGTGTGCCTAACAAGAATGGTGTTTCCTCAATCAAGGTCACCCCCACTTCTTGTCTTAATTTATGTTTCCCTACCTTAATGTTAACCTCAGTAGCACCTTCCACAGGTATCTCCTCACCATTGCAATTATACACAGGTCCATCGATCTTAACTTTAAAGTGTTGTGTTGGTGTTTTCCATAATTTATGCTATCTAGCAGATTCCTCGACATCATAGTAGCCTGTTCTCCTGTGCCCGACATTACAAACACATTGCATTATTCTTTAACTATGATAAGGGCTTAATATTGATTCTCATATTCCTTTTGTAAACGTACAAATGTGACTTGTTACTGATCTCAGAACAGACTCTCCTTAATCCTGCTTGACTTTTTGCTAAGCAAAGGGTCGTGTGGAATGATACCTTACACTCCCTTATGACTGTTTCGCTTCCAACATTCCTGTCTTCCTTGTTGACTTTTCTGTCCTGCAAATTCATCAGAAGATTTGCCCGCTTGTGTTCATATCCAACCCCTTATCTGTTTTCCTCATAGTTTTTTCAGTATGGTAATTTTTCTTGCCTATTTGACATGTTTCCCTATATTCTCAGTAAATCCTTCATCATGCTGTAACACGGGTGCATTTTGTGTTTGGAACTTACCATGCACTTGTACTGTACCTGTTAACTGCAACTCATTGAACATCTGTGGCACAACATATTCCTCTGGTGACTCACATATATGTACACGCTGATGAGTTTCTACATCTGTGGAAATATGAACAACATTAACTTGCTTGGGCAATGGAACCTCAACCTCATCAGTTTCCTTTCCATGTACTCTCTCCTCACTGGTCATTTCATGTATGTCTGTTTCATTTATTTCTGATATGATGTGTATTGTAATTGTAATTTATTTAACTGAATAATACAAGGCATTATGCCTGATATGGCCCTTGGCATCATCATCTATTTTAACAGTCTCTCTTTCACCACCTGTTCGGTGAGTGTCCCATCCTGCACCTGTACCTCTGTGGTTTATTTGTATCTTCATTATCTCCATGTGCAGTATACTTTCCTTTAAGTGTTTTCATTCTCGCTTTTCTTTGAGCTCAACACCCATGCTGGTGTAACCATAAGTATTTTTCCCATGTCTTTCACTGTCCTCATACTCCTGAATGGAGTCAATAGTTTGATTTCGGTCTGGGTCAAAACACACCCCTTTCTGTGGGTTCCTGTTTCTAATGTCATTATAAACCTTGTTCTCAAAATCTAAGTTACTGTACATTCCTATATGTGTATCTTATGATGTTTTATTTTGTATTTGCTCTCCAGGTTGGGGTGTTTGTATGACTAGCGCGTTGAGCGGAAGTGCGTTGGAGAAAGGTTGTTGAACTGTCTTGCTGTCCTGGTTCCCTGCTCCTTTTCTGCTGCTTACCTTGCCAATTGGCCGTGCTGGTAGGATCTCTGCTGGATTTCAAGTTGGATCTGCACTAGCTTCATCTATGACCCACGTTGATACATGTGCCTTGTTTTATTTTTGTAGTTATGTTTGGTTCCGCCGCCAAGCCCGCCTTCCTCAAATTCAAAAGCCCGACGCCCACGCATGAGTGCACGTGCATTGAGTAGAAGTGCATTGGAGAAAGTGTGTTGGACTGTCTTGCTGTCTAGCTGGGCAGCGGGGGCGGAGGCCAGAGTGTCTCGTTTGTGATCTTTTGCACGGTGCGGTATGTAAACACCTATTATGTCTTCAAATTCAGGCATGCCTAAAATTGGTGCAGACCTATATAATATCTCGCCCTTGGAATCCAGAAAGATCTTTTTTGCAAAGAGGTTAAAAGAGAAACAAGAGAAAAAAAGACGATCAATCTCGCTAAATGTTGATATTCGTACTTTTTGTCAGACTGACGGTGCGAAAAAACAGAATGTAGTTCCTATGGAAATAACAAATGCATCAAACTTAAAATCATTGTGTTCGTTGTCAGTTGCTACTCCTCCAGAAGAAGCCTCGGACAAGGGGAATTCAGAAGAGTCTAATGAGAATATTGTAAACGTGCCCAGTAAAGAAATAGCTGATGTCTCTATCCCCTTAGCCTGCAAATCGGGTGAAATATGTACCACTCAAATTCTTGACCATGGTGTTAAAACAACACTGGTTCCCACTGGTTCACCGTGTAAAAATCCCTTTGTGCACAGTGCAGGCACAGCATTTGCTCAGAAATGAGTACAAGAAATTGACACTAGCTGGTGAAATTGACGCCGAGTCTATTGACTTCATGAATACATCAAGTTGTCACGAGCCAGCTACTCCTGGCGTGCAGTATATCTGCTCTAATACAGGTGATTTGATAACCTGAATGATGGATCTGTCAGACAAAGCTTGCCCATTAGAGAGGGTAAACTTGTCTTGCAGGACAAACAGGTGGATACGGATAAACAAGAGCTGTATAAATCACCTGTAATGTTCGACAAATCACCCTCTAGTTTTTCTAACCGTTCACTCTCATTTGTAGCGCCCACTCCTAGGCGAATACAATTTCATTAACCCATTGGTCTTCATCCATATTTCATAGATGATCCGCAGGCCAACTATAATGATAATAGGTTCTCCTTTCCCAAAGCGCCTGCCCTTGACGGCTATGAATACGGCACTACTTTCGCTGGCCAAGCTATATGAGTTGTTAGATGAAAAAATAAAAACATAAGATGGATTTCTTCAGCAATCCCATGAAAATATTCTTTGTTAGATGGAAATAAAGTTACAAGCAGTTACTAAACTGCCATCTAGCCATATCAGTCAGGGCACTCAGATGAACATAGTAGATAAGGTTACTTCCATTCAACCCGTCTTAAAAGAGCATGTACTACATACAATTTGCTCTGATGTTGTTGTTATTGATGGTCCTCTAGATTCTACGCAAACAACCTTGGAGGGGGGGCCATCTTCGTCAACTGAGCTTCCCTTGAAAACACTGACAACAGTTTTTGCACCCATGTTCCTTAATACCAAGATTCCCCCTTCAAACAATGCAAGTATTAAGGAACCAACTAATCCAATACCAATAACTAGTGAACCAATTAATAGAATCAAAATCAAGAAGGCCTCAAGACTACTTACGTACAAGAAAAAAACCCAATTACTGAAAGGCACTCCACCAATTCAGCACACTAGGCAAGGTGCTGAGTGCTCTGTTTCTTGCTTTGCAGCATTATCTTGTTGTGTTACTCAAGACTACTTACGGCAGCCAAAAAAAATGACACTTACATTTTAAAATGGATACACAGTCACAAAGGAAGGTGCCATTAGCATATAAACCTTTGGATGACTTACTGGCTGTTTCAGCTTCTTCATCCTTTCTGAAAGCTGCAATTCCCAGCCTTAAACAAAAACCAATAGACCTTACAGCAACATCAGAAATAGTAAAGAATTCACAAGTAAAATTGTTTACAGGTACTCAAGCGACAGTAGCTGATATAGATAACACCATGAAGCTTCAAGGTATTTCGCGTCCCGACAACCACCCTGCATCTGAAGGGTCAGCTACAAACACAGAATGTACATTACAAGAGCTACCTGATGAAATGCGAGCCTCTTTTGATAACTATAATAAGGAAAATGAGAATATTAAACAGATTATGTTGCTATCGAAACAAGGGCCGTTCAATGATGCTAGTCATTTCCTGCAAACTACCTTTGCTAATGTTAAACCGCTTCTGAATTGCCCAGGGTTGTCAACCCGGGACCATGAATCACAAGCGAGCATGTGCTCTAAAATGGTACCGCAACAATTATTGGATCGAAGGCCAAATGTAGAGTCTAATGTTGAGCCTAGATCATTTCCCTCCACCTTTAAAGGCCAAACTCAATATAAAAATCATCATCGTTTAGTGATTAAATGTCGAGGCCACCCTTTTACCAAATATGATTTGAATCGTGCCAGTGTTCTGAACATCTGCGCGGAAATAACTGCTTTAGAAGATCTGACTTCAGCAGATATTGATCTAGTTGAATTTGTGAACCCCCCTGATCTAACAGAGGCTCGTTTGTACATCCAATCGGGAGTCATACTTAACACTTTATGGTTAGCCCGGACAGCCTTTTATAATCTAGGCTTTACCCTCAGTCAAGATGTGCATGTGAAGGAACAAATGAAGGTGAAATCAATTTTACCGCAAACCAGAATTTACGGGGACAAAAGAGTCGCACAAATGAATTCTGAATTGAGTTCCCACGATGCATGGGTGAAACGTAATCATGGTGGAAGATCATAACAATCCCAGATACATGATTCTGTTAGACTTGTCTCCTGGAATACTAGGGGATTTAAACATATCATCAACAGCAAAAGTAGGGATCTATTGCAATATGACATTATAGTGCTCCAGGAGACTTGGCTCCGAACAGCTCTGGTCTGGGATCTTTATGACATATATTTTGTACCCGCCATTGCCTCCCTCATTGCAAGGACAAAAATGTTGTTGTTGAGTGGCATAGTTCCCCATCTCCTTGTTTTCAAATCACAAAAATATGACGAGGAGTAAATTACTGTGCCATAGTAAATGTCTATTGGGGTAGGATACATCTTCCCGCTGATGAATTGTTTGAGCAATTTAATAGCATTCTGGATCAGCTTTTATTGGATAATTCCATTATGGACTCTTTCATCATGGGTGATCTCAATCTACATTTATTGTCTGAATGTATATCATCTCGAACAACAGATGAACACTGCTGGTCCATGTTAATGACGAATAGAAACTTTGTGATGCTGAATGGCTCAGTACAGGGGGATGTTCACCCCAGGGCTACATGGGATAATGATGGCTGTCGTTCTACGCTGGATTACATTTATGTTAATAACCAGTCTTTCTCTAAAATAGTATCCTTCAACATAAAATCTACAATAATGAGTGATCACAGTTAACTTTGCATGACTTGTGAATGGCCAATAGCACAATCTAGGGTCATCAACCATAATACATCGAGTCTATTAGTTGATAATGCGGGCAATCGCATAAAATGTTCTAGATCCAAATGATTTAATTACAAACAAAATTTGAATGATGCCTATGGTGATTCCAATGTTTCTGACATGTTATGTCCAAGCTATGCAGTTGTTTTCATCTAGGGGTTTGACTGCCTACCGGAGTCATTCCAACCACATACATAATTTTGATATAGAGGTCAAAAACAAAAAGAGGGACTTAAGAAAACGCATAAAGATGTTGTTAAGGGCTCCAAAGGAATCTTTAGCTGTTAACCGTGAGCAGATAAAACGGCTAAAAAAATCTTACAAAAGATGGTATTTGGGATGTCAGTATCAGTGTGATGGTGAAGCCATGTTGATACAGATCATTGTTGAATCATCTGGGGGATCTGGGCGCTTTTGAATACTGCTTGTCATAAGCATCAGACAACGGTCCAGATTAATCCCATCTCGGAACATGGTTGGGAAATCTTTTTTGATAACATCTATCATACTCCTTTTCCGGAGATTTCTTTAGAATGGGATGGAATAGATTCTGACCATACGGTGAACTTTGACTTGGAAGAGATTATTTACTACATATCCAAGTTGAGCACTTCCCGAGCATCTAGCCTGGATGGGCTTCATAATTCACTGATCAAGCAGAATAAGGTTTTATGGGCTGATATTTTACATCTAATATTTTCTGAGATTATGAGAACTGGAAATATACCCCCCTCATGGAAAACTTCTGTAATACTCCCAATATTCAAGAAAGGCGACCGCATGAATCTGAGTTCTTATAGACCGATTGCTCTCCTGGATTGCCCGGGGAAAATATTTGCCCAGATGATTCTGGGTGAATTTAACAAATGGTTGAATAAATTGAACTACAGGGATCCGTTTCAAATGGGTTTTATACCGGGTCTGGGTACCGCCATTAATTTAACAGCCCTGAATGCCATCATAGCGCAGGGGAAACAGAACAAGCAACCGATATACACTGCGTTTGTTGACTTTAGGTTGGCTTTCGACCTCGTGCCAAGAGAACTATTATTCAATAAATTATTGGACTTGGCATGTCCCTGGTTCATTCTAAAATGGATCATATAATTCCACTCCAATACCTCTATTCAAATATGGATGAGCAACGATGGACTACTGTCTGAGCCCAAAGGAACCACTCGAGGTTTAAAACAAGGATGCTTGTTGGCCTCTGCTCTTTTTCATTTTTTATATTGGATATTGGGTTTGGTTTTCGTAGCTTGCTCAGTGATCCAGTTAAGTTAAAGGGTTCAGCTATTATTTGGCTCCACTACGCTGACAATATGGTACTTATATCGGAGACACAATTTGGATTACATAATATGTTGAATGCTTTAGATGTGTACGCCAGTAAAAATTGCATCATCATTAATCTCAAAAAGACTCAAGTCATGCAATTTGGGGTAAAAAAAAAGACGAATAGGTTATCAGTGGAGGTTGCAAAACATCGAACTCCAGGTAGTGCATACACATATTTGTCTTGGAATCTGTGTGAATGATCACATGTCTGACAAACCATATGAAGATTATCTTCTCTTAAAACAGAATAAGGCTTTGTCACAAATGCGATTCATTCGATCTAAATACTGCAAAATTTCCATCAATCCCTTTATTATATATTATAAGCAAAAGTACATCCCGACCATATTGTATGGCTCAGAAACAAAAGGTGTCAAACTTATACTTATTGTTCGAAATATGAAAAACTCTACTGGAAGAGGTCACTATTGTTACCAATGTCTGAATCCATGCCAGTCATCAGGCATGAGCTGGGACTTTTTTCAGTCTTTGCAATTTATAAATGGAAAGTATGCCAAATGTATAGGAAATGTATAATGAGAGAAAATAGCAATGGTTTGCTTTTGATTGTGTCCAAATATCTACTAACATCTGAAGAACCATTTGCTAGAAGCATGCGTGCTTTTGTTAGAAAAATCATGATTGGAGCAAATATAACACAACTAATATTAATAGAAAATCCAAATAAGGCCAAAATTAAGCTATGGAGATCCGAATCGATTAAGACAATAGTTGCATGTATGAAAATACAAAAATTAAATCGCAATCCGTTTGCACTTAAAGCATATGGTCAAGTCGAAAAATATTTATAACAATCACCCAATCCGACTCATCGTTCTGATTTCATGCGATTCAGATTGAATATATGGCCAACAAAAGAAATAATGTATAAATGGGGAAAATATTTTGAAGACAACATTAAATGTCAATTTTGTAATCAAGTTATCAAAACCGTGAAACATCTAATGGTTGAGTGTAAAGCCTTGCTATCGCAACAAATTTTTCATTTTGAGCAGTTGTTTAATGATGATCCCTTGCTATTTTCTGATGAATTGTGGCTAATAATGCATACCGGGAATTCTAAGCATATGGGATATGCAGTGGTGAATTATCTAAATCAATTGAAGATCAAAGTCAATGTTAATGTTGAGGAATCTAATTTTAGTAATAAGATGGTTAATTTCAGTTGATATTTTTGATTAGGTCAAAAGTAATTGTAATTGAACTAAAATGTACTTGTATATGTAAATATAATATTATGAGAATGTTTTTATATTTTGTACATTTATGTTGAAAGGTCAGATTAATTTCTTGATCAAACCAACAATAAAAAAAAAATACAAAAAACTTTGTAAGACTAGTCAATCACTTGTCCCTTGTGCAATCATATCCTTATGCTCCTTGTTTTGATATGTCATTTGTTGGTGATTTCTTTGGTTAGCACACCAGTCTTCCTACCTGCTCAGCAAGCATTCTCACTTGTGTCTCTAGAGTCTGAAATCGTTCTTGATGCCTAAAATAATTTATTTTAATTTGTTTTTTCTTTTTTTATTTGCATTTCATTGATTTAATATGTTTTAGCAAAGTAGAAAAGAAACAGGATATTCCATTCTGTCGATCATAGTTAATGCTTAAAATATCAAAGTGTCCTTAAACAATTTTGTCATGAATTGGACAACTGCAATCACGTACAAAGTCTTTCCACCATTCATCAAAACAGTCCACCAATCTTCTGGACCCTGTACCAAGTACTCGGACATCAAGTGGCCAAATTGCTCAGTTTGCATATCTTTTAGCCGTGGACAGAATAAGAGAAGATGCTTTAGTGTTTCCACAGATGAGTCCTTCTTACAAAAGCAACGCTTATTCTGATGAATTATGCCTCGTATTGCCAAAATCTAATTTGTTGGTAGGAGATTCTCGCTCTTAGAAATTCGTCCCAGAACATTTGAGCAGAAACTGTAATAAGTATTTTGGTGGAACATTTAAATTTCCATGGCTCTATTGCCAGGTGTGCTGCAGATTGATAGCTGGCTAAAGATTCCAGGGTCTTGATCCAGTCGTTCTCATTCAGGTTTTTCTTTATACTTGTCGGGTTTGAAAATAACATTTTGAAGGAAACCCCGATTTCATTCAGTTTGTCGATGTTTTTCTGTGCCCAGTAGTTCAACATCAAACTGTTCCGAGATGTTAGTTCCTTGTGAATTAGATCCAGGATCAGAGGTCGGAGGAGACTAGACATTTCCTCTAAAGGGTCACACTATTGCAGTCCACTGTGGCTTTAAGAGGGGAAGACCCAACTCACGACGTATAATATGGATTGGGGTCAATAGTGGAAGACCCAGTACTTTTTTCCAAAACCGACCCTCTAGCCACACCATACTCGAGATGTTAAGCATGTCCTCAGTTCTGTAGGTCAGAGATTGGCTCACTTTCAATTTGTAGTAATTTAATACTGGGAGTATCGAAAAGCGACAATATGTTTTGTATAAAGCTAGTGCTTGACTTGCTAGTGATTTGCTTTTCTCTCTTAAGTGATTCACCATTGCAGTTTCAGATTGGGTGTCACTCTCATGAAATAGGACAACCATGAAAATATGTCTTCCATGTAACGGGTAATATTTGGGCTTCCCACCAATCGGACCATCTGGACATCTTAAATATACGTACAGAAGGATAAATTGATTGGAATATGGATCCCACGGAACACCAGGCTGAAATGAAGAAAATATGTACTTGTTAATGACAATATTGAACAATAGTGCAAAACAAGGAAAATCCAAACCCTTTCTAACCTGTATTGAATGATTAACTGGAGTCAATATAGTAGAACAGAAAGCCAGGAAGTGTTGAATCTAAAGAATTAAAGCAAGGTATCAGAAATGCAGTTTATCAGAATACACTAAACATAAGAGGTAGGAGTGGATCTTACCCGTGAATCCGAAGACCAGAATCAAGAGAGAGGAAGGAACATGTAAACCAATATGGAGGAGGTAGACTGCGGTGAACCCAAAGCAGTATCAATGTAAACAGCAACCAAGAGTCTCCCTCGGAGCGTGCATTCGCATTTCCTCAGATGGAAAAGAAAAGCTGCTCCCTCGGTGCGTGCGTTCACATTCTCGGAGAAGGACCGAAGACTTGAAGAACTGCTCCCTCGGAGCGTGCGTTCGCATCCTCAGAGTAATTCCCGTAAACCGAAAAGTTGCTCCCTCGGTGCGCGTGATCGTGTTTCCTCAGAATAGTTCAGCAAACAGAAAAGAGTTGCTCCCTCAGGGCGCGCTATCACGGTTAATCCAGGAAAGATGTCCAGCTGCTATCACAGAGTTCCGGGACAGCAGGAAACCAGGAGACAAAACAAGTTCTTGGAGAAACAAGAACAGAAGAACGGGTAAGTTGCAAGTTCAGGGAAAAGGCAAAGGCAGGTCATGGTACGTTTCCGAGTTCAAAAACCAGTAAGACAGCAGTAACCAGGCAACAAATCTGACAAGGGCAAAGCGTAAGCAAAATCCAAAGCCAAGGCAAAAGTTTGGCAACAAAAGATTCCAAGACAACAATAAGGCATAATGTGAAAAGTTCAGAAGTACTGTTTCCCACTGGAATGGCACGTATAAGGACCAGATCACGTGACCCTTCTGATCCGACCCAAGCGTAACAGACACCACTGTTTCCATGGGAACCACCATCTGTCCATTAGCCGGCCGCTACATAGGGATTTGCTTAAAGGAAGAGTATGCTTACTAGCAGGATAGTGAAAACGGCCTAATCTCATTCTGCTAACCGGTTTTCCTGCACAAGAGGAAGCCAATTTCATTTGGCCCGAACCATGACAGTATCTGCCGGGATGCCCAGAATCTGGCAATAAGACGAGGGGCATGAACGTTCCCAACCCGCTCCCAGGTCCTGTCCTCCGGCCCATATCCTTACCAATCAACCAAGTACCGCTGAATAGCCCGAGTAACTTTGGTGTCTAGAATCTTGTTAACCTTATACTCCTCATCCCCCTGAACCATAATCGGGGCAGGGTGTGTAGCCAAGGTAGTGCCAGGGTGAACGGGTTTGAGCAGAGAGACGTGGAACACCGGGTGAATTTTCCAGTCATCTGGAAGCTTCAGGCGGACAACCACCGGATTCAATACAGCAGAAACAGCAAAAGGACCTAAATAGCATGGAAGCAGGACCTTACGTCCAGGAATGCAAAGGTTCTTAGCTGATAACCAGACCTTAGAGACGATTATGTGTAGAGGTGCCGGGGAACAAAGCTTGTCAGCATACTTTTTGTAAAGCCCTTGAGCCTCAAGAAGATGCTGCTTAATAGTCTTCTGAATATCCACGATGTTTGTAACACAAGATGTAGCCGCCGGACTGTAATTGGAGACCACAGGAGAAGTGCGTAATGACCTGGGATGTCTCCCGTAAAAAGCAAAAAAACGGGGACCATCGAGTCGCTGAATGCAGAGAGTTATTATACACAAATTCCGCCATGGGTAGAACGGAAAGTCAAGACCTCTGATACTGTAGTGTGAGACATCTTAGGTATTGTTCCATGGTAGAATTAAGCCATTCTGTTTGACCATCAGTTTGTGGATGGTATGCACTGGAAAATCGATCATCAATACCGAACGATTTAGTAAGAGATCGCCAGAAATGAGATGTGAATTGAGTACCCCTATCAGTGATGATAATAGATGGGAGGCCGAAACGCCGAAATACGTTCTTGATGAAAAGGTCGGCTAGAATCGGAGCCAAAGGAAGACCATGACATGGAACAAACAAGGCCATCTTAGTGAGATAGTCAACAACAACCCATATGGTGCCATAACCATCAATATCCGGGAATTCCACTACAAAATCCATGGATATAATGAACCAAGGATGATCAGGAATAGGCATAGGTTGTAGTAGAACAGGTTTTCCAGGGAGACTCTTGCGCTGAGCACAAATAGCACAAGTGGTTATGTAACTGGTGATGTCTTTTAACATCGATGGCCACCAACACCAGCGTTGTAAAAGGTCTAATGTTTTCTTGATACCTGGGTGAGCTGCAATCAGAGAATCATGACACCACTTGATTGCTTTGTTCCGAATTTGCATATTAGGCAGGTAGACTAGCCCCTTAACATAGAGAAGAGAACGTATAACTTCTAACCTGTTGGTCTGGATTTCGGACAGAGAGGATTTCACCCAATCCTGAAGATCAGTACGCAAGGTGGGTTGTAAGGTACAACTAAAGATGACCTGATGTGGTAGCATTAAAGACTCCATTGGTCTGGTTGCAGTGGCGTCAGGATACCTTTGCGATAAAGCATCGGCTTTAGTATGCAAAGACCCAGGACGATATGTTATTACAAAATTAAACATGGACAAAAATTCATGCCATCTGACATGCCATGCTGTAGTACACTTGACCGACTGAAGAGCCAAGAGATTGCGGTGATCAGTGTAAACTTGGACTGGCAGCGACGTGCCTAGTAAATGATGTCTCCACACCAAAAAGGCATCCCTGACAGTCAGAAATTCCTTTTCAGTAATGTTGTAATTGCATTCATAAGACACTTATTTCCTTGAATGATAAGCGACCGGGTGTAGGCCGCTAGCATCCGTACATGACTGCGAAAGAATGGCCCGATATCAGAAGCATCTGCTTCCACAATGAACGGAAGCATGGGATTTGGATGTTGCAAAACGGGAGTGGTAGTAAAAGCTGTCTTAAGCACTGAAATGGTCTTGGAGGCCTCCCCACTCCATTTAAAGCTGTTTTTACTACTGGTGAGAGCAGTTGGCGGTGCCTCTATGGTGGAAATGTTCTGTATAAACCACCTGTAAAAGTTAGCGAAACCCAAGAAAGATTACAGAGCCTTCACAGTTCTAGGGATTGGCCATTCAAGGACAGCCTTTACCTTGGTGTTGCTCATCTGCACCCCTTTGTTGGTTATTTCATGACCAAGAAATTCTATCTCCGATACATGGAAAATGCACTTTTCTTTCTTGGCATAGAGATGATTGTCCCTTAGATGTCGAAGAACCGTGGTTACATGAGACACATGATGTTCATAAGAAGGTGAGAAGATTAGAATGTCGTCTAAGTTAACGACCAAGAACTGATCTAACATGTCACTGAAGATATTGTTGATAAAATATTGAAACGTGGCCAGGGCATTACAAAATCCGAATGGCATCACTTCATACTGAAATAGACCATATCGGGTCTTGAAAGCCATCGTCCACTCATCCCCCTTCCGAATGCCAAACAAATTATACGCACCATGGAGGTCTATTTCAGTGAAAATCACTGCTGAACCCAACTGGTCGAGTAACACTGATATTAACGGAATAGGATATTGGTTCCGTATTGTTATGGTGTTGAAAGCCCGGTAATCTATGCATGGACGTAAATCCCCCTCCTTTTTAGGGACAAAGAATAATGGAGAAGGGGCAGGAGACCGTGAAGGTCTAATAAACCCAGACTTCAGAGATTTGTCAATGTGTTCCTTAAGGACTTGATCTTCTTTTTGCCTCAAAGAATATATCCTACCAGAAGGTATCTGTGCCTCTGGGATGAGATCAATTGGACAGTCATAAGGCCTGTGAGGTGGTAATACGTTCGCCCCACCAATATCAAACACATCTAGGAATTCTTGATATTCAGAAGGCACAGAACTAATAGGCACATCACCTATAGCAGAAGCGGTGTCCAGAAGTGATTTGCATGGAGTCAATACTGCGCCTTGAGACAAAAGACAATGATTTTTGCAATATTCGGAAACAAATTCCACAAGTCCGGTACCCCAATCTATTGATAGATTATGTTTCTGAAACCATCGTAGTCCAAGGATAAGTTTATACTGAGGTGCAGCAATGAGATCAAAGTAAACGGACTTGGAGTGACTTCAAGTTGTTTCCATGCACAAGTCGATGGTTTTTTCCACCACCAGACCGGATAGTAAACTAGTACCATCAACAGCATTAACCTGTTCTGGATCCTTCTTGGTTATAATGCGTAAACCCAATTTTTTGGCATATTGGTGATCTATATAATTCCCGGTAGCCCCAGAATCCAGAACAGCGGTAACTGGAATAGCCACTCCTGGAGAAGAGACCAAAGACACCTCCATGGTAAATGGTCTGAGATCATGGGAATCCTCCAAAGAAACATTACCCGACAATGGTATTCCATTCATTGACAGGCTTTCGCGTTTCCCTGCTTCCTGACTGGTTTCTTGGGACATGCTTTTAACTGATGTTCCGAAGAACCGCAGTAGAAACACAAATTATTATTTTTTCGGTTCTCCCGTTCCTCTGCAGACAATGGACCTCGAACTGCAGCTGCTATTTGCCTGAGATCGGGAGCCGGTGTAGAGGTGATAGGAACAGTCAGAGAACCAGATGGCAGAGCCCCCTTTTCTCCTCGACGCTCTGCCTTGTGAGCGTCTATTTGTAAAACCAAATCTAGAAGTTCTGGAAAGGTAGTAGGAACGACCGGTACCAGAGCGAGAGTGTCTTTCAATGAATCAGACAGCCCCTTGTAAAACAATGTAGCCTTCTTGTCATCAGGCCATCCTGTCTCAGCTGCCAATTGATTAAACCTGGCAAGATTGGTTAAGAGTGTTGTATCACCCTGGTTCAGACTCAACAACTCTAACTCCATGGTCTGTGATTTGTACCGAGTATCAAAACTTTACTCATTGCTTCTATCAATGCATCGCAATCGTACAGTAAATTACTGCCCCCCTCCAACATGGGATTAGCCCAAGCAGCTGCAGTGCGACCCAAATGTGACAATAGAAATGTGGCCTTGGTAGTGGAGTCAAGAAAAGAGCCCGGCCTATACAAAAAATGCAGCCGACATTGATTGAAAATGGTCCTAAAGGTTTTAGTATCCCCATGGAATCTCTCTGGAGGAGCTAAGGGGAATTGTGATGTCACATAGACAGGAGCAGAATCTTGCCTGGATGACTAAGCTTGAGCACCAGAAGTAGCCTCTTGCACCACTGACATGCTTGGTTGTTGCAAACTAGTTTGAAGCTCAGTAATACGTTTTTGCGTGGCATCATGTGCTGTAATCATATCAGTGCGTAGCTCAGCCACTAACTGGAGTATATTCGCCAAAGCTTCAGTGGGATCCATGGTAAGGCTTCTGAATCTATCATGAAATCAGACAACCATGAAAATATGTCTTTGTTTAACTTGACACGTAGTGAAGAATATTTGGGCTTCCCACCAATCGGACCCTCTGGACGTCTTAAATATACGTACAGAAGGACAAATTGATTGGAATATGGATCCCATGAAACACCAGGCTGAAATGAAGAAAAGATGTACTTGTTAATGACATTATCGAACAATATTGCAAAACAAGGAAAATCCAAACCCTTTCTAACCTGTATTGAATGATTGACTGGAGTCAAAATAGTAGAACAGAAAGCCAGGAAGTGTTGAATCTAAGGAATTAAAGCAAGGTATCAGAAGTGTAGTTTATCGGAATACACTAAACATAAGAGCTAGGAGTGGATCTTACCCCTGAATCCGAAGACCAGAATCAAGAGAGAGGAAAGAACATATAAACCAATATGGACGAGGTAGACTGCGATGAACCAAAAGCAGTATCAATGTAAACTGCAACCAAGAGTCTCCCTTGGAGTGCACGTTCGCGTTTCCTCAGATGGAAAAGAAAAGCTGCTCCCTCGGTGCGCGGGTTCGCGTTCTCAGAGAAGGATCGAAGACTTGAAGAACTGCTCCCTCGGTGTGCGTGTTCGCGTCCTCAGAGTAGTTCCCGTAAACCGAAAAGTTACTCCCTCGGTGCCTGTGATCGCATTTCCTCAGAATAGTCCAGCAAACAGAAAAGAGTTGCTCCATCGGTGGCCACGATTAATCCAGAAAAGATGTCAAGCTGCTATCACAGAGTTCCGGAACAGCAGGAAACCGGGAAACAAAACAAGTTCTTGGAGAAACAAGAACTGAAGAATGGGTAAGTCGCAAGTTCAGGGAAAAGGCAAAGGCAGGTCGTGGTACGTTCCCGAGTTCAAAAACCAGTAAGACAGCAGTAACCAGGCAGCAAATCTGACAAGGGCAAAACAAAGGCAAGGCAAAAGTTGTTCAACGAAAGATTCCAAGACAACAATAAGGCATAATGTGAAAAGTTCAGAAGTGCCATTTCCCACTGGAATGGCACGTATAAGGACCAGATCACGTGACCCTTCTGATCTGACCCAAGCATAACGGACGCCACTGTTTCCATGGGAACCACCATCTGTCCATTAGCCGCTACAAAGGGATTTGCTTAAAGTAACAGTATGCTTACTAGGAGGATAGTGAAAACGGCCTAATCTCATTCTGCCACCCTGTTTTCCTGCACAAGAGGAAGGCAATTTCGTTTGGCCAAAACCATGAACCATGACAGTCACTAAGCCACGGTCCTAGATATTTGAAGGGTCAAACTTGTGCCATGTAAAATGTTTTTTCCCTCTATTTGAATTTCCAAAGTTTACAATCTTGGTTTTGTCTCTGTTTAATCTCCAATCTGTTGTGCTTAGTGTAAGTATGAAGAGAATCCAGCTGACGTTAGAGACCGACTGACGTTTGATCAATCAAGATCAAGTCATCTCCGTAAATCAGGACAGATAACTTGCTCCCCAACCATCAGTGGAAATTATCTAACCTAGGGCTCTGGTTTCTTCATGTTCGCCAGAAAGAAGTTAAACAAGGCCAGAGCCAAGGGACAGCCCTGTTTCACTCCCATTTCCATAGAGATTTCGTTCTAGAGGAGACCAGACTGATCTAGGCAAACTGTCATCAATCTAGCGGAATGAAAGGCTACCAATGGAGCCATCAGTGATTTCGGGCAGTTCTCAGTGTCCAATTATTCCCAGAGTTTGTGCCAGTTTACTTGGTCAACAACCAAAGATTATTTGTTCAAAATAATCTTCGGTCATTTCTCCCCTGAACATTCCCAAAGTGCCCAAACCCATATGCACCCACCCCCCTACCAACCCTGCCAACACATCGCCAACACCCCCCACCCCATTTCTTACCTTCAATTTCATCTCGCTGGTCCCTGCGATGCCAGTTTCCTTTCACTTCCATGATCGGGAACCGGCGCAGCAGGGTCCTTTCCTTTTTATTCTGTTCTTTTTTTTTTTTGATCCGCTGCGGAGGACACCCCTGCAGCCTTTTTTTTATAGGGTCAGCTGCGTGGGTGCCTTCGCAACTCGCAACCCCCACTCACTATACTGTATAGTATAGTGAGTGGGGTGTTGCGAGGGACACCCCTGCAGCTTTTTGTTTTTTTCTGCGGGACAGCTGCATGGGACACCCCTGCAACCCCCGCTCACAGTACAGTAAGCAGGGGATTGGGGGACACCCCCGCAACCCCCACAGACCTAAACAGAATCCAGATAACCTACCCAACCAAAAGTCTGAAAGAAGGTCAAACATTTGGTGGTACCTTCTTTCAGACTTTTGATTGGGTAGGTCATCTGGATTCGGTAATTTTAGCCAAAACCAATCAAAAGCCTCTGTTAGGGAGAATTCTCAAGACTGTGCTATTTCCCTTACCTTTTGAGACCCCCAGCAACTTTGCTTGATTTCTAGGATTTTCATTTTTACCTGGAAAGAGTGTAAGCCTTTTTTCCCACTCTTTCATGTATTTTGATGTGTGTTTTACTTTTGTGTTCTTTGGATACTCCATAGGCATCATCTTTTTCTTGTGTGTCGCACAGCACCTTCAGTGCAGTGGCACAGGGGTGTCTTTCGGACTCCCCAAGGTTTAAATACATTCTCTGGGACTGACTACCGTCTCCCAGAATATGTAAGTTAAATTGACTTTGCTAGTCTTTTTAAATTCATAGACCTAGCACACACTATCTTCCTATAGAGTGCTGGAGGGGTTGCCTAGCATCCCCTGTGTCTAAACACTCATTTAACAGTCAAATGTTACCCTTTCCTCTTGAAATTGCTCGTGGCAGTGGTTTTAGAACGAACAACCATGATTTTTCCCGACTGCGAACACGGGTAGCTAAAAATCGGGTCCCATTCCCCCCTGTAAAAACAGACTCCGGTCATCTTTTTTCACCATTTCTTTTAGGAAAGGTCCTTCTTGTGTTTAACTCTGTGCGCCAAGCCAGGTTTGGTCCCTTTGTTTGATGCCCTTTGACGGGCTTCAGTGCTGAAGCCCTCCTCTGGGGGCTGAGTGTCTGGGGTGGACAGGATGTGTGGGAGTTGCCCGGAACTCCCGGTGCTTAGTCTACTAGGACACCTGAATGCACTCTGGTGTGATTGGCTCACTGGCTGTCCGGCAAGGACATAAACCCTGCTGGGTTGGTGACAGCTAGGCTTGAATGAAGGGGAGAAAACTGTTTAAAAGGTGAGTCTCCAGGACTGGAAGGCAGAGTCGACCACTGGAACAAAAGAACCGAAGACGAGCTGAAGGAAGATGACTGCTGCAACTCCGGGACCGTTGGATTGCCTGGTGAAGCCCTGCTGCAGGTCCAAATTGCCTGAAACTCCATCAACAGAGAAGCCCCTTCAAGGATGACTTCTTCCCTTGAGCTGGTGGGAGCAACCAACACGTAAGCCACCTGGACACCGTCTCCATACTGGTCAAATTTTCATCAGAGTGCTGTTGAAAACCGAATAGCCAGTGAGAAGGATACTTGTTAGTGGACTTTTTATGCACTCACATTTAAAACCAACATTTTGCCAAGCTTGTGGCCTCTTCCCTGGGCAGTGCAGGAACCCCCCGACGTCCTCCTTCTTGTCCTCACGACTGAAGCTCAGGAACAGCGAGATCTGCAGGAACTGCCAGGAACAACTGCCTCAGCTACAGCTTTTCTTCATACTTAAGGTACTGTGCAAAAGCGGTGTGGAAATCTTTTCTGCCGCGGTCTAAGTTTGTGAAACTTTCCCAACTTTGGAGTCTTGTTCGCTCTTAATCCGACACAAACTCTTTTTCTGGCAAACATTGGCGAAGACATAACCGTTTACTACCAGAACTGTGCTATCCTATCCAAGACACTGAACCATTGACTTTGGCCCAGACCGATTGAATTGAATTACCTGTTGTAGTGAACTGAAACTATGTGCCCTGTCTATGAAAGTAACTATGTGCATTAATTCTTTTAACCTTTGTCTTTCTACTCGTTTTGAAAGTTACTTTTGAAAGTTACTGAAGTGCCATTTTGCTCCCACTTCACTAACTTGTTCAGAAACGTATTGGTTATGTACCAGAGTTTATTATAGTGATCTTGAGCTGCTTCTTACTAGTGGAATTTTTTCCAACTGACTGTGTAAATAAATGTATATTCTTTTACCAAGAAACCTTGAATAGTGTTTGTTTAAACTGTGATTGCAAGTCCTTTGTGTAACATCTTGTACTGCTCACATCCCTCTTGAGATAAGTCTGGCTGCTCAGCCACTGCTACCACATAACTGTGTAGTACAGGCTCGCACCAAAGGTGAGATTGTGCTTACACCTGTAGTCTTAATTGTGTGTACTATTCCCAAAGGGTACTGCATGTAATTCTGCCTAACAGCCTGGACAAGGTCTACAAAGGCCATAAAGATCTTTGATTTAACTTCCAGCACACAACCTTTCAAAGTGTTGAGTAATAGGATGTTTACAGCTGTACCAGTGCCCTTGACAAATCCTGTTTGCAAAGGGTTGTTGCAACCTGTTAACGTACACCATTTTTGAAACTGTTCCAGAATTAGTTAACCAAAAATGCTTGCTATAACGTTCAGGAGTGTGATAGGTCAATAGTTCTTAGGGTTTTCATGGTCCTCTTTTTAAAAATAGGGACCACTAGCACCTTCCTCTTTTTTTTGGTAATCTGGACGAATAGTTTATTTATAAATTTGGCCAAGTCCTCTGAATGTTCTTTTAACATGGCGTTTGATAATCCCTCCGGCCCAGGTACTCGTGAGCTGTTTAGCTTTTGAATACGCTCTTCGATGTCTTGGATTTCATGTGGGAAGACCCAAGGTCCCGTCCCTCTGGTGTAATCTCAGGTTAATTTGAGGTGCCCTTTTGCAGCGTATAGTTTTTCAAAGTGGTGTATCCAGTACTGTTCATTTATGAGGTTCACCTAGGCCTTGCTAAAATTGCAGTCCGTTGATTTGACCAATGCCCAGAAGTCTCTGGTTTTCCGACCACACATCGCTCTAAGCATTGCCTCAGAATCCATCTGGTATATAGTTAGTATATGCAAGCACAGCCATTGCTTGTAAATCCTTTTTCTCTATTAGTGCAGTAGCCTCATCGTTCAGATGTTTATTTTTTGCCACTCGTGTACTTCCTCAAGTGTTCTCTTCTTTCCACCAGTTCTGCGTTAAATACATGTAGATTGTTTGGAGGCTGTTGGAAGCTCTTTCGAGGTTTTGTAAAATGTTGCTCTAGAAGGGGTGTGTAATCCACTCTTGACCCCTCCTGTCCAAACTATGTTGTGAGTTTTCTGATACTGTGCTTTGCCAGTTTTAATCTGTTTCCTCTGCTGCATACAGTTATGGCCGCTGGAATAAGCAGTCTCTTGTTGTGGAGGCCACCCATTCCATTTATAGGAGGTGATGGTCACTAATTAACATCTTTACTATTTTGAACGTTGTAATGAAAGGGAAGAAACTTCTTGAGACAAATATATAATCTATTATCGAAGAACAGTCATCACACTCCCATGTTACCTGAGGTGGTATGTCCCCCTTCATGTTGTTGCTTAACATGTGCAAACCCTTGGATGCCATAAGTGACAACCACGTGGTGCCTCTAGATGCTCGTGAGCTTCCTTGTGTTGGGCCCCTCGACTGATGATCGACTCTTATACAAGTTGAATTTAAGTCTCCACATACAATCACCTACGGAGTCTGCTGATTAATATATATGCATTGTCGATCATATCTGATATTATGTCAGTAAATGTCTCATCTGTGACCACTTGTGGGTTACAATATATGTTGATTATTACCAATTTAGATAGTTTATGTGCATTGTATGACTTTTCCGGGACCTGCCACCCTATGAGAAGCTCCTGGGAGAAAGAATTTCCTGATATTGTTTTGATGAGGTCCAATAGACTTCCTGATTTGGCCACGAACAGTAAGCCTGAGGTTGGACGTCTTTTTTTGCCTTTTGTTGCCGAACTCAAAGATATATCGTATCCGTCAAGGGTTGGTTTTTCACATAACTAAGTTTCTTGTAGGCACACCAGATCGTAGTTACTAAGGTTTATATTGCTGGTTTTCATAAAATGAGAAAAACCTCTGGTGTGCCAATTTTTTTGTTGTGTCGTCTTTGACTTTTCCATGGATTGCTGAAGGTCTTTTAGAGAGGGGTCCAGGAGCGTATTGGATGGCTACTGTTGTTCATGTAATGAGAGCACTCTTGGCAGCCAAGACCAATCCGAAATGTTCCCTTTATCGGTTGAGACCTGAATCATGGACCTGACCTTTTGAACTTGACACATGCACTGTGCCGTTTCGATGGTGTCACTCAGCTTTGTTTCTGGGCCCTCTGGGACTCACCCTGCCTGTAGCGGGTCCAAATCCTTTGATCCGGGTCTTAAGTTCAGTTTTCCTTGGGGGTCGGGGGTTACTAAATTCCCCTCCCATTTGTCCTTACAGTGTCTTTAGTGGGATATGCTTTGAGGTGGTGAAGTAGCTGTCTTTAGATTATTGACTTGCGTGAGATCAGAACCCAACATCAAGAAACTTTCAGCTGCTTCGATCAACATGCCCTTAACCAAAGGTGAAGTAATGTGTAGGAAGATCAGGTCTGTTCGATTTTCATCTCCAAATTCGATAATCTTAAAATCTTTTGATGACAGTTGTCTTAGGTATGGAATACAGTGCAACAGTTCCATCACCATTATTTCTGTTAAGAAACAGATTGTCATCCTTCTTGAGTATTCTCTTCAACTTCAGGGAGTGATCACTCGGATTATTTGTTCTGTTAACGGATGTCCTAGAACTGTGTTGCAGGATGAAGTTGCACTTTACCAAACTTTGGTACTGTGATCTCTTGATGGATCTATCTCTAATTCGAGTTGAGGGCTGATCTCTGGTAGACATCAATCGTGTTTCCCCAGGAGCTTCACCAATGTTAACATTTTTGGGAAAAGTTGTGGAGACTGTCTTGAGTTGTTGTTCTTGAGTGTTTTCCACAAAGCAAAATGAGCCTGTAGGTTTCCCCGTTGTTGACGTCGAGGGGTGCCTTAGTGTTCCTAAATTTCAGTTCTTTAATGAGTTCTTCCTTTTCTCAGAAAGAGTGTAGAAATGTGGAGGCTGGCTATCACTAGGTGGCGATTGTATGCAGAAGTCTGCCTGTTCTTTTTGAACAGAGGGCCCCGTGATCCCAACTTCTGTCATCTGCTCGAAGTCTTGATCTTCCATTGAATGTGTTGATAGGTGCATCAGGACTGATGTCCTTGTCTTTGAGTGAAGAATCGTCCAGCTCCACTTCTTCTGTAGCAGCCAGCAATGGATGCGGGATACAGGGAGGATGAGAAGCTCCAAGTGTGTGCTTCCTAGGGGCTGGTTTTGGGGTGGCCCTTGCAACTGTTTTGGGGTATTTTCTCATTTTTAGTCTTGGGCCTTGTGACGTCTATAGAGGTTTTTGGCTGGATCACCGTCTGGTCTCTCACCACAGTGCTCTTGTGTTTCCTCTGAGAGAAGATAGCAAATGCAGGATTTGTTTATTCCTGCGGGCTTGAAATAACATTCTTAATTTCGTCAGCTTCGTCTTCCAATACCACACAGACACTTTGCTTCATTTTAAGTGAATTAGGGGAAATCCCCTTTGCATGAGTTTGTTTTTTTCTGTCTGGCTAATTCCACTTCTCCTGTTAGACCAACTTGTTGTGAAGTGTTTTCTGTTTGCTTGTACGTGCATTAATGGCTGCTTAGCATTTTTGAGATGTATGATGCTACTACTGTCAGGTTGGCGATCATGTTGGAATGCTTTCTCGGGTCGTTTTTTAAAATTTTGTGTGCATTATTGCCATTAATGTGGTGTGATCCTTTAATGTTTCATTTATGGATTCGTAAAGTTTTGTGAAGAGGTTCAAAGCTATGGTTAGTGTTGACATCATTGACAGTAAATCAGGTTTGTTTTTTCTTATTGTAAAATTTGTTTGCTTTGTATAATTGCCAAGTTCAGCTGTGTTTACATTTGGAAAGTCCATACTCGAGGTTAACAGGGAAGACCGGTTTTCACGAGCCTGCAGGGAGCGACTGTTACAGATGATTTGGTCCTGACCCGGACTGACGCAGGTTTTCCCCGCAGCTTGAGGCCTATACAGAGTTGGAACTTTGTCCTCCCGAGCCCCTTGCTTGGTTGCCATTCCCTTGGAAAAATTCTACTCTGACTTTGGCTTTCACTGTCCTGGGCTTGCTCAGTGACTGATTGTTCTTGTAGGGAATCATTAGTATAGGTTCTCACCGGTTGTACAAAGGGCCCCAGTCCATCTGTGTCTCTGTTTGCTCTCTTGGTCGTTTCCTTCTGACTCTGCTTCTTGAGGCAAGCAGGTGGGTGAGGCGGTGGGTAGTTGTTTGTCCAGAGGTCTGACCAGTTGTCTTAAAGTTGATTTAGAGTGTAACAACCTATCATAATTTAAGTTGTTACGAGAAGCAAGTGTCATGTTTCCTTGCCCAAGCTCCTTAAGTCTTTGCTTCCTGGCCTCCTCTCTGACAGTTAGGCTGGGGTCATCAATACCTTCCAGCATTTCTGCATTTTACAATTCTCCTGTGGCCAAATCGCTTGTTGTGGTTGGTGTTTTGGTCTGAAAAAAGGATGACATGATTGTCCTTGATCTAATACCCTTCAAAGTCATTTTGCGGGATACCCTTGGAGTGTTGGCTACTTTAGTCACTTCCCTAGAGACAGAATGAGCATTTTTGAGTGTTCATTTGACAGACATCCAGGTCGGTTGTGTTTGATCAAAAATACTGCCTTCAAGCACTGTGGTTTTTCCCAGTTGTACCGTTTTGTCCCCGTCAGATCGGTTAGTTGGTATTTGCCTTCTTAGCTCTGAAGATATCCTATGGAGGCCTGAGGGCAAGGGCGCTACCACCAGCTCACTCTCCTTTTGTGAAAGGGAACCCTGACCCAGACTTTCTGTGTCCTGATCGTATACTATGTCAGTCATGGCCACAATAGCCACCTGGGGCTGGAGGGAGATGGGAAGTAATTTGGATTGGATACTGAATCTTCCCTAGTCACCTCATGCATCTGTGCCCTTATCTGTACCGATGTGAGTGACATTTGCAGCAAAGCCGAAGTTGTCATCGCTCCCTCAGGGGCCTCCTGACCAAGAGGTAAGTCAAGAACTGCTATTTCTAGCAGTCTCTCATCGACCGCAGCTGCTAACCCTATCCCTTCCACTAAGCTCCTCGGGTTGGGCAGGCTTTGTGTATCCCAAGTTGGGGGACCCATTATAATGTCCTTTCCCGTGCTTCGAGGGGCAGAGTGTAATATTTCCCCATTCTGCCCGTCCAATGGTAGCCATGAGATACTGTAATCTCAGGTGCAAAGGGTATCTGACTGAAAGGCTCTGACTCCAGATCCACTCCCCGTTCTCACACAAGTAGGCCTGCTTCGATAGCTAAAGGTGTTGAGAAGGTTATACCAATCTCAAGGCAACTGGATGAAATTGAAGAGGCAACGTAGATGGGGCAATGACGGTGGCTTGGGTGAAGGAAGCAACAAAGCAACAAAACGTTTAGAGTAGCAGTTTTGTTGAGTTGCTCACCCAATCGTGCTGATGTCGGAGTTGGAGGGTGGGTAACGGGAGGGACTGCTCAGAGAAAGTGGTAGGACTTCAGAGCTACAAATATTTGAAACAAAATGGTGGCGTCCTGCCACATACATTTACATCAATGCATTCGCCTTGTACTGTTCTAGCTCTGTGCAATTGCGCCTCAATCTTAAAAATTGTCCAAATGGTAGGTTGTTTCTGAGGTTATTAGGATGAAAGCTCCTATAATGCAGGAGAGTGTTACGGTCAGTTTCCTTTCTGAACA
Source organism: Ambystoma mexicanum (assembly GCF_040938575.1). Taxonomy (NCBI): domain Eukaryota; kingdom Metazoa; phylum Chordata; class Amphibia; order Caudata; family Ambystomatidae; genus Ambystoma; species Ambystoma mexicanum. The sequence goes on along the minus strand of NC_090924.1, from coordinate 710,902,895 downwards.
GGGAGCAAATTAATTGGTTCTCTTTGACCGAGATGGTTAGATCCAAGAAATTGATGCTTTGATTGCTTTTCTCCAAAGTGAATTGAATTTCGCATGTTTGTTCATTCACCCATTTCAAAAAGTTATCCAAAGATGTCTCACTCTCCCGCCAGATGAAAATAATATCATCAATGTATCGGAACCACCGTGAGATTTTATCCCGGAAAGGATTGTTGGCGTGAAAAATGAACTGTTGTTCGTACTCTGACATATAAATCACTGCCAGGCAGACACCACCTGATCAATATCTAGACGTAGGCCAAAGACTTGGTTACCTCCCTCAAAAAATCCAACGCAGCTTGGAAACAACTACCAGGATGATCTATGTGAAAACCTAACTCTGGTTTATTATTCACATCTATGTATTGTCTTGATCATAATTGCTGAAATAACTGTCCTGCTCTTATGCTCATGCACCAACAATGTTATGACTATGTACAAATAGCTTGCAAACTGTGTCTATTATTTGCTTTCCGTTTCACTCTATTTCCAACATGTTTGCCAACCTAGAGGCAAGTGTTGTTTGTAAAAAGCACTAAATATTAAGGGAAACTGAACCCTTACTATATCTTTTTGTTTTGACCTTAGTCAAATGAATAAGCTAACAGTCAAACTTGGGATTCCTTTTGTATTTATATCTCTCACAATCATGAGCATACAGTGTTTTCTGATATTCAGCATGCCAAATGAGATAACCTGTGCAGGAAATTATAATGCAAATTGATGTAAATGTATGTGGCAGGACGCCACCATTTTGTTTCAAATATTTGTAGCTCTGAAGTCCTACCACTTTCTCTGAGCAGTCCCTCCCGTTACCCACCCTCCAACTCCGACATCAGCACGATTGGGTGAGCAACACAACAAAACTGCTACTCTAAACGTTTTGTTGCTTTGTTGCTTCCTTCACCCAAGCCGCCGTCATTGCCCCATCTACGTTGCCTCTTCAATTTCATCCAGTTGCCTTGAGATTGGTATAACCTTCTCAACACCTTTAGCTATCGAAGCAGGCCTACTTGTGTGAGAACGGGGTGTGGATCTGGAGTCAGAGCCTTTCAGTCAGATACCCTTTGCACCTGAGATTACAGTATCTCCGATTTTCCCGTTTGTCTTCAGAACTAATGCTACCAACAAAGACAAACACCAATCATGGCTACCATTGGACGGGCAGAATGGGGAAATACTACACTCTGCCCCTCGAAGCACGGGAAAGGACATTATAATGGGTCCCCCAACGTGGGATACACAAAGCCTGCCCAACCCGAGGAGCTTAGTGGAAGGGATAGGGTTAGCAGCTGCGGTCGATGAGAGACTGCTAGAAATAGCAGTTCTTGACTTACCTCTTGGTCAGGAGGCCCCTGAGGGAGCGATGACAACTTCGGCTTTGCTGCAAATGTCACTCACATCGGTACAGATAAGGGCACAGATGCATGAGGTGACTAGGGAAGATTCAGTACCCAATCCAAATTACTTCCCATCTCCCTCCAGCCCCAGGTGGCTATCGTGGCCATGACTGACATAGTATACGATCAGGACACAGAAAGTCTGGGTCAGGGTTCCCTTTCACAAAAGGAGAGTGAGCTGGTGGTAGCGCCCTTGCCCTCAGGCCTCCATAGGATATCTTCAGAGCTAAGAAGGCAAGTACCAACTAACCGATCTGACGGGGACAAAACGGTACAACTGGGAAAAACCACAGTGCTTGAAGGCAGTATTTTTGATCAAACACAACCGACCTGGATGTCTGTCAAATGAACACTCAAAAATGCTCATTCTGTCTCTAGGGAAGTGACTAAAGTAGCCAACACTCCAAGGGTATCCCGCAAAATGACTTTGAAGGGTATTAGATCAAGGACTATCATGTCATCCTTTTTTCAGACCAAAACACCAACCACAACAAGCGATTTGGCCACAGGAGAATTGTAAAATGCAGAAATGCTGGAAGGTATTGATGACCCCAGCCTAACTGTCAGAGAGGAGGCCAGGAAACAAAGACCTAAGGAGCTTGGGCAAGGAAACATGACACTTGCTTCTCGTAACAACTTAAATTATGATAGGTTGTTACACTCTAAATCAACTTTAAGACAACTGGTCAGACCTCTGGACAAACAACTACCCACCGCCTCACCCACCTGCTTGCCTCAAGAGGCAGAGTCAGAAGGAAACGACCAAGAGAGCAAACAGAGACACAGATGGACTGGGGCCCTTTGTACAACCGGTGAGAACCTATACTAATGATTCCCTACAAGAACAATCAGTCACTGAGCAAGCCCAGGACAGTGAAAGCCAAAGTCAGAGTAGAATTTTTCCAAGGGAATGGCAAACAAGCAAGGGGCTCGGGAGGACAAAGTTCCAACTCTGTATAGGCCTCAAGCTGCAGGGAACACCTGCGTCAGTCCGGGTCAGGACCAAATCATCTGTAACAGTCGCTCCCTGCAGGCTCGTGAAAACCGGTCTTCCCTGTTAACCTCGAGTATGGACTTTCCAAATGTAAACACAGCTGAACTTGGCAATTATACAAAGCAAACAAATTTTACAATAAGAAAAAACAAACCTGATTTACTGTCAATGATGTCAACACTAACCATAGCTTTGAACCTCTTCACAAAACTTTACGAATCCATAAATGAAACATTAAAGGATCACACCACATTAATGGCAATAATGCACACAAAATTTTAAAAAACGACCCGAGAAAGCATACCAACATGATCGCCAACCTGACAGTAGTAGCATCATACATCTCAAAAATGCTAAGCAGCCATTAATGCACGTACAAGCAAACAGAAAACACTTCTATCTCTTTTTGTTTTGACCTTAGTCAAATAAATAAGCTAACAGTCAAACTTGGGATTCCTTTTGTATTTATATCTCTCACAATCACAATCACAAGTACAGTGTTTTCTGATATTCAGCACGCCAAATGAGATAACCTTTGCAGGAAATTATAATGCAAATTGATGTAAATGTATGTGGCAGGACGCCACCATTTTGTTTCAAAAAGATGTCGGAGTTGGAAGCTTTCGCGGTGTACAGCTCAGCAAGATCGGACTCCTTGCTTTTGGTTGATGGATTGAAGTGTTGCCATCTTTTCGCACCTTCGAGCTTCTAAGAGTCTGCTCCTCCTCCATGTCACCTGATTGTCTGCAATACAAGCGACTCCCGCTGTACTGCGCCTCAGTGAATTGAGTAGTCCTCTGCTGCTCTGAGCTCTGTTCACCAGACACCAGACACTCTAACACACTCTGCCACGCTCCGCTCCAAGTAGTGGTTTTGTAGGCTGGCATAGGCAGGAGTAGTGAGCTGCTGCAGAGGTCGAAAGCAGACTGAGGTAGGAAAGCAGACTGCTCTGTTCGTTGCTCTGCTTGAACGTGCGACTTTTAAAAATGCTGCTTTGAAATGCTCTACGCTTTTCAGACAAGTGTGTGTCAGCCACACCATATACTCCAACAGTCATATCTCTGTGCTCTGGGCCTATATTGATTCGATTCAAATTGCCCAACCATGTTCTAGTTGCCATGGGTACCATCTGGTGACATAATTTGGATGGTATTTCCCTTAAACTCAAGTGATACTGGAGGGGGTAAGCATGGTGTTGTTCCTTGTCCATAGCCTCTTTGTGCTGTGACTTGAGCATAGGAGCATGGGCTACATGCCACATTAGGTCTTTTATTAGGCTGAAACTGTTCCCTTTGTTGTGCCCCCATTTCAATGATTCTGTCTACATACTTTGCTTCCATTTGACTACTATGCCTAAATGTCATTGTTTTATTATTAAAACTACTTTGAGTTCCCAATGCCTGGTAGGATTTGGGTGATCTGCCGGCAAACCTTTTGTTTGCCGGCAGACTGCCTGCAGGGAAACTGCTTGGGGCCCCACTTTGACCGTTTATTGAAAACAGGGGCCTGGGCAATTTTTGTCCCCTGCCTCCATTGTTAATGATGCAGGGGACACCCCTGCTACCCCCTCTGCCTAAGCCCTTCCTTGCATTGGCTGTTCCATCTGATTTCACGACATGCCATTCTTTGACATTCCTGTCTGCAAAACCATACAACCTGACTTAATTTCTCTGAATTTAGGACATCCTAACACCTCTTTTCCTTTGTTTTTCAGTTACTTACTTCTAGTCTCTATGTGAACTATGGCTTCCTATATCTTCATGGCTTGGTCTAGCACCCAATGAATAGTTTTCTCATTTGTAAATGTAAGAACATGTTATCTTTAAATCATTCAAGTTAATATTACTCGATGTGTCAAACTGTAAAGATGCCCTTCTTAATGCATGTAGACATTTCCTGGATGACTCACCTTGACCTGCTGACAATGCATAAACTGCACACGTTGCTTCTTGTATTGACCGGTGTAGTGAGAAATACTTCCTAACTTCCTTGTGGTATTCCTCCCATGACAAAACATGTTGTTCAGTTAGACTATGCAAAAACCCATCATGTTTTTTGTTCCTCAATGGATTCATCAGAATCTTTTACAAATGGCTTTATAATCTTTTTAATCGATTTCATAAATGTAACTGAATCTACATGGAATGTGTTTCCTCCTTGTCATTAGTTGTGGGGTTTGATTGATGTTCCGCCGTTTTCTTTTTCACAGTCTACATTAACTGTTATACGTGTCTCTCTCCCCTCAGGGAAAAGCATGCCCTCATTCTGAGCTGTAGAACCTTTCATCCTTTCTCTGTGAGGCTGTGTCACTGCATCACTGCGCATTCCTTCCAGGAAAAGTCTGGCTTCCAGCAATCACTTGGCTGGTGTACTGCTGGCTCAGCTCCATTGTCTTGGAATAACCAAGACTCACGTAATACCATATTTTGCAGATCATTGTTACATAAACGTAACACTCATCCCTTCGATTCTCTATTTTCCAACTTTAATTCCCGTATCTGTATTTCAAAGTTTCTGTTCGTCATTCTACTTTGCTCTTGTTTCAAACTCGTGATAACGTTTTCATTTCTGTGACTTGTTCCTTATATTTGGAAGCTATCTTTAGACTTGTTTCGCTCTCTACCATCAAATTAGGGATTTCATCTTCTAAACATTGAACATAGTGTGACAACTGTTAATTCTTTTGACGTAATGATTGCATTTCTACTATGACCTCATCCCTATCAATTTAAATTTGATCTAGTTTACCTTTCAACTGATCAATAATTTGAAAATATTCCTCAATTTGATTTTTTTTAAATCTCCGATTCACTTTGTATTGTACCTCATTGCTGCAAACTCTTTTTTTGTGTGTGTCGACTCTTCCATTAACTCTCTACATCTGGCTTGCACTTGTAATAACTGTTGACCCTCATTGCCTGGATAAAATTCTAAGTGGCTCACTTTTTCACTACTTCTGTCAATTCATTTTGATACATCATAATCATTTGCAATTCATGATTTTGAATATTCAACACACTGTTTAGGATGAACCACATTTTGGCACCGAGCAGAATTACACCGTCTTTTTGTGATTTTCCATTGCTGCAGTGGACCAGATTAATTAGACATGAGCGTAAGATAGTACCCTCTTCAAATTATTGATCTGGAGATTCTTTTTTTAATTTCTGAAATTAAACGTTCACAATATCCATTCATGGCATCCTATGACCATGCTCCCAATCCCTAAAAGTGGCTTCTTCATAAGCCTGCAAGTCTGACATAAATCACGCCCATATTTCACGCTGATTGCGTATCTCACAGCACAATACTGACTACACAATTGTATCCCTTCCAACTAATGTGAACTAGCTGAGCAATGGCCGCATTCTCCACCAAATAATATGTAGAAGAAGTAGCTTTTCTCTTCCAATTTATTAATCTTACTGTTTTATTCTAAACCTTGAGCTATACATCAATAGACTTAGTACTGCAATATTATGACATCAATGTCTTCACTTCCAGAGACAAATACAGACTGCCAAACACTTTAGCAATTATGCATTGTATATAAGTGATCTCATTAGCGTTAATCAGTCAATTGTGTTACATAACTTGTTGTGCACAGACTCCAAAGCACATGTAACAGCTATTTTAAACTACACGTGCAATTCAATATTGACGTTGGCATGGCATTCTGAAGGTGTGTGATTTGTTAGATTTCTGCATTCATTAGTTATTGTAGCAATATATTGAAAAAAAATAATGTCTGTGTCTCTCTCTTGCTCATCTATAATCGGATGGCTTGTTATATTTTAACCCTCTGCGATAAATGGAAAATCTTCTACTCAGTCTAGATCCAGCTTTTTCATTAACCTTTTGGTACTGTAAAGGTTAATAAAATGCTGCTTTGTGTCAAATCTGACACCTTACCAATTATTCTGCAAGCGGTATTTTACTTATTAATGTATTTTTATACTTACCATCTAAATGATTTTCCTGTCTCCCTGTAACTTGGATGGGCTATCCTGCCCGCTTTTTATTCCCCATGGTTACAGCCAGGAAGCTCCTTTCAGGCAGCTCGGTAGGCCTCAGCTTGTCCTTGACAGACCAGTTCCCATGAGCTGATCCTCAAATCCTCCCCAGCCGCAGCCATCAGCAAGCTGCAACTATGCCCCTCTGTAAATGTTCTTTAAATTACGCCACCTTCGATGTGTGATGTCACCTCTCACCATATCACGTGCCAATTCATGTAACTTTCCACTTCAACCCATGGCACCTTTGAATTGGATTCTGTTTGGCACAATCGCATGCTGCTTGTAGAATACTGTTACTCTTACATCCGTTTGCTTCCCTTCTATTCTAACTTGCACAAGCAATGATTATTTTCTTTCGAGGCCAATCTCCCTTTTGCTACATCCTCAGCACATTATGAATCTTTTTCTTCATGAAGCATTGTTGTTCACGTTTGATTTTACTTGCTGTATTTATGCATCTGCAGCAAATCTAACCTTACTGTACTCCCAATTCTAAATGTTAATGCACCTACTGCAGAGACCCATTATCTCATATGTTCTCTAACAGTCCCTCTAACAGTCCCTTTGTGGAACACCTGTTAGAAGGGGAGAGTGACTCTGGAAGGTCCTTTTTTATCAGCTCTGGGTAGCTCTTCTCAGCAGAGATGGAGCAAGGGAAGCAAGAAGGGTAACTTCCCCCCCTTGGCCCCTTCCCTATACCCGGTACATTCCTCTGCTTCACTCTCATCAGGCGCTGGCCTGGGTCAGAGCACTTTCATTGATTACAGCTAATAATGCAAACCAGAGTGACTGAGCTGGTGGCAACAGGACTCAGGGCCCACAGGATAGAGTCTATAGGTTGCTTAGCAACCAAGCTTTGATTCCGCCCATTTGCGCCATTGAATTTTTTTCATTATGATTCCTGCCAGAAACTGAATCCTTTTACTCTTTGACTGCCATCTGTCCAGAGGGGAGACTAAAGTAGCAGTTCAACATTTGTGTAGATAAGTCAGAAAATGAAGTGTTCATAATCACATTGTGTGTGCCAAACTCCGGATTTGAGGCAGTGGCCGAAATCCAGTCAGAGAAAATTCTGGCTGAATACTGGATTGCTGTATAGATCTGGCCGTATGCTGGATCTCTTCTTATTTGAATGCAATGTAACAACTCAGATCCAGATATGGAGTAGGGATTTTAAAAGAGAATGGCACATTCCTGATTAGATATCACACTAAGGTTCACATGTTTGTGTACTGGGGTAAAGGAGTCATGAAAATGAGCAAGGATGAGCATGGTTTATTTCTGTGGAAAATACCTATGGAGAAATGTGAAGAATTCAGAACAGTAGTGGATACCGGTGGGACTGGGGTAGTCTGTTATATGTGAGGCTGAGGGACATGCCCCATCCCACGAGGCCACTCAGAGGCACTTCATGTTCTGGAAGCTCTCCAGTTCTCACGTGGACCAATCTGCCAGAGAGAGTTCAGAACTGGGGACAAGACAGTTATATGTGAGGCAGTTCAAGATGTGGCAGGCATTTCCCAATCCATATTGACGACTTGGGAGGCCTTTCTCTTTGGGAAACCTCCTGAATGAAAGTTACAGGTCAGTCTGCCCAAACCGTAAAGCTTTGAGAGATGAGAGCACGCTTATCTTTTGACACTGTATCCGCTGGTGTTGTGGGGTGGAGATTTGAAGAATGAGGAAGACAGAAAAAGCCATAGAGCATAGCAACCTCGTTTATGCTGGCAAAGAGATGGGATGAATGGATCTGGATTCACATTTGGTCATTTGTGCCTTCATAATCTAGATTTTAGGATTTGGGCAAATTCAGTCTCATATGAGTCTTTCCTATGTCCCTGGTTTGGCCACAATGGAGGAAAAATGGTCAGGCGATGGAGTCCACGAATCGCACATGTACCCTTGCACAAGCAAATAAAAAACATGTATACATATTTGTGCGCTCTACAAGGAAGGTTAGAAAGTCACTTCATACTTAAGATGCTCTGCAACTTCCAAGAGATTGCCATAATCCATTTGGCTCCTTCAACCTCGCACGTTGTGATTCCCGATGCCTGCCCGTTTGAGGAGCACTGTTTTTGCATATGCAAAACCCTTCCGTACTTTAGTCTTTGCTTTGTTTTTAAACTGTTCTTTTCCGGTTTGTAAGCTTTAAATGAGTTTGATATGTTGATTTAAATGAAGAGAAAGAAATGAAAAGTTTTGAAAATAGTGCTTTCATTTTTAAGTGTTTTCCAACTTTGGAAGGTGATTTATTAAATTAAAGCACTATTCTGTCTCATTCTTGGCTTCGGCAGAATACTTTGTGATCTCTTCGGTATTCGGCTGAATACTAAATATACTATTCTGTGTATTCTTGTTTTCAATGTAATGCATTGTGTGTCTGTTTCTGTTTGTGTGTGTGTGTGTGTGTGTGTGTGTGTGTGTGTGTGTGGTTGTGTGTGGTGTGAAATCTTGAATGCATGTTCATACCTGTGTGTCTGTGTGAATGTTTATGTCTGTGTGCATATTTATATTTGTATGTGTGTGAGTGTGTGCTCAAGTGCAAATGAATGTGTGTGTATCTTTGTGTGCCATTGTGTATGTGTATGCAGGTGTGTATTTGGAGTGGGAAACATGATAGTTATGTACAGGGCAATTGAAATATATCTTGAGGTTGTGGCATCAATGCATTGATTTACATTAGCAGCCCTTGCATTACTGTGACTGCAGCATCATAAAAGTGATACACTAAGACAATACTAGCATATATTTCTGGTGCAGCATCATAAAAGTAATGTGTTAATGCTTGCACATTGTGGTGGCAGCTTTATGAAAGTTATGGAAGTTATTTACAGTGGTATTACTGGTATCTATTGTGGCCATAATGGCATACTGATTTACAGTAGGAAGACTGGCATATTGTGTGTGTGTGTACCATGAGCAAAGTGAATTACAGTTGCAAAGCTGAGTTACATTGTGGGTGCAGCAATATGATCTAAACTGGAAAATATGCATGTATTGTTTGTATATCATCATAAAATGAATGTATCATTGCTGTCAAACGTTGTGGGTGCTGCTACCTGAAAATGATTTACAGTGGCAAAATTCTGTCAAATATTATGGGCACAGATTAATGAAAGTAATTTACAGTGGTAATCACATCATGTATTGTGGCTGTAAGATCAACGTAATTTACAGTGGGAATACTGGTGTGTATTGTTTGCATGACATTGTCAAAGTGATGTACAGTGGAATAACTTGTGGACACAGATTCAGGACAATGATTTGAAGTGGCTATACTGCCTAGTATTTTATGCACAAAGTCACTTCAAATTGATTTATTAAATGAACCCTCCCACGTGTTGTGAGTGCAGCAGGATAAAGGTGACACGACAATGATGACATATATTATGGGTGCAGCTTAATGAAATTGGTCTACAGTTGCAATGTTAGATATTATTGTGGGCAGAGCTTCAGAGCGTTATTTGCACTGGTAATGACAGCATATACTGTGCAGATTTCCAAAGTGATCCATAGTGGGATTGCTGGCATATATTGTGGGGGAGTCTTCGTGGACATTATCTACAGTGGAATTTCTGGAATATTTTGTGGGCACAGATTCAGGAAAGTGATTTATAATGGCAGTACTGGTGCATAGTGGGGACAACGGGCATCAATAAAATGGTGTAAAATGTTCATGTGTACAATGGTGATTTGGAATCTATGGTATTTGCCCATGTGTTATTCTAGAGAACCAATCATATATTGTATGCCACGTGAGATATTTATTCTGAAACCCATTATTTTAAAAACATCATCAGCAGGAGAACCCACCACAAATCCCTAACATTACTCAGGGCTCCTTCGCTACCATTGCCCACTCATGCTGGAGATGGTAACACTCCTCTACTGATAATATTCATCACTCACTACTGGCCTTAAATCATTTACAGTGCTAGTGGATGTTCAGAAACCACTCACCCTTCCAGCACCAAAATCTAGCTCCACCACTGCTTCAAAGCACTTGTGGACATCTCAGACCCAAATTCCTCCTATCCTCCTCATGTGGTGGTTCTTCACAAGTGTTGTTATTATACTTGCCTCAAATCAAGTAAATGCGGCAAGCATTGAGATAAAATAGTTATTTCTGTCAGGGTGACAGCAAAGTCAGCCACTAAAAAACTGCAACCGACACAAACACACACACACACACACAGCTATCAACAAATGGAAATTCCAGGAATGTCGAAAGCATGGATCAAATGACGGCTTCCCGGTTATGAACTCCATACTAAAACTTTTGACAAAGGTGGAGCTAATGCACTACCGCGGCAAGCATTGAGATAATAGTTATTTCTGTCAGGGTGACAGCAAAGTCAGCCACTAAAAAACTGCAACCCACAGACACACACACACAGCTATCAACAAATGGAAATTCCAGGAATGTCGAAAGCATGGATCAAATGACGGCTTCCCGGTTATGAACTCCATACTAAAACTTTTGACAAAGGTGGAGCTAAACCACTACCTTTCAGCCTAAAACGAAAATGAATTTGCTGACAAATTGCAGAACCTTCGTATGAATTTGCTGACAAATTGCAGAACCTTCGTCCAGTCAGGGCTTTGTAATTTAACTGAAAAATCCAACAGTCCAGTCAATATATTCATAAAATGTCAAACTGATGAAATGGTGTCCAACATTCTACAATGTCAGTACACAATTTAAAAATATCTCATATTAGCTCTAAAAAATATACAGCGAATTGAAATAAAATACATCACAACATGTTCAAATGTCCAGGTTTGCTACCAAAACGTCCATCGCAAAAACATATATTTTTAAGACTCATATTTGGGAAGAAGCCCAGGCAGTATTTGCGGAACCTGCAGTGAACATGTGCACTGTGATGCATTTGTGGATGATGAAGACAGCACGATCAGCTGTTTCACAGCATTTAATTGTATTTCATTAACTAGTTTTATGCAAAAAAACACTTGAACTAGACAGAAAAGTAGTCACGGTTAATTAGATTTAGACAGGGCCATTTGTTCTTCAAAGTAACAAAAGAAAAGTTATGCTTGATTAAAGTAAAATGAAAATGAAAAACACATTAGTGCTGATGAACAGAGTGATATGAGCAAAGCTTACTGCATATTATAGTAATGTATTACTTATCTATGAATAATTAAGTCTACAATGTTATTATAATCAACGAAGTCTGCTGTAATGTAATGAAAATTATACAATTGAAAGATAAGTCTGCTCTTTCCTGCGATGGCCTGTCTCTTCTGTGCTGGTGGATAGTTGAAATTCTAATTACAATATTCCATTAATTGCTTTGTGCGCTTGTTTTTCTGGTTCCTCTACAAGACTTCCTTATGAAGCATGAGTGTAAATATGTGTTAGCGTAGATTTCTGAAATAATTTGAAACAAGCATCGGCAAAGCCAATAGGCGTTGTCTGCCATATGTCAAGTGCTGCCTCAATTGACCTATTCTATCATCAAAATCCTGTCATGGTCACCATGCGGTAAGTTATAACTCAACTGTGCCTCTGGTGGCATCCTATGCCGTGTTCACCACCAAATTCCCCAATAATATGCCACATTCAAAGTCCAAGTAAATTTAAAATATTCATGTGCAGTAATTCAGGAAGTCCTTGAGTACACTGTGAGTGGCACAAGTGCCTCTTTCTTCAGAAGTTAACTGTTTCATTTTCACCTGATATGTTCTTCACTACCACGCATGAAGGAAAATACTTTATAAATCCTCTTTTAAATATTTTTATCATAAATCAATATATTTTACTGTTGTGCTGTGTGTTCGTTAAGGAGGGAGGTGTGTTTTGATGTGCTTCGTGTTATGGGTGGATGCAAGGTAGCCTGGAATGTATGAGGTCAGAGTGAATGATGGAATGTAGAATGTGTATGGATGGATGAGAGAATGTTATGGAAGATGTAGTGGTGGGAGCCAGTGGGTTCCTGTCTTACATCGTATGGATGTTTACTGTAACTGAATAAAGGAACTGTATGGCAACTTACCTTAAAGTGCCCGTGAGCCTTCGTTGGCAACAATGGTGACGAGCTGGTCTTTGAAATGGACACAGTAACAGATCCACGTGAGCTGGAAGGAAACAGAAAGAAACCTAATAAGCTGCTGCCGGGGTGCAGCCATTGAAGCGCCCAGTGCCCCCAAGAAGGACCCATCACCCATGGTGGCTGGCAAAACAAAACAGGCTGGTGAGAGAACTGGGTGCCAGTAACGAAGAGAAGGCTGCAGATGGAAAGGTAGGCTGCTGACAAAGTAGTACAAAGCGAAACTTGCAGGTCGCCCAGGCAGGATGGAAATGAATGGGAAACTGTTAGAAACAGCAGATTGCGAGGACATCAGCTCAGTGACAGGAATTCTTAAGCATGCCTTTAAGGACTGGCACCGTTTGCCTGCTCAAGCATGGTGACTTTGGGTGGACTGATTGTTGAACTCTGTAAGCGCGAAACTGATTAGGCAAGGATCAGAAGGTGTGGTGTTGGGCCGTGTGGACGAAAAAGGAGTATCTTCATGATGCAGGGAGAGCCCTCAGGCATGCTGATGGCGTGAGCACCGGAGCCTTGCACAGCTGACACCCAGGTGTGAGGTGATGGCGCCCAAGGTTTTCTAGTCGACGTATTGTGGTGCAGGTGCAACGTGAATCATGGCCGGAGAATGATGAAGGAGCCGTTGAGAGCACCATTGCGCTGCATTGCCCCAATGTAATGATTGCTTTGGGCGTGTGATGAGGAGGTTGCTGCCGTACAACGTTCCTGAATGCAGGACAAGAGCGTTTGAAGAAAGGACCAATAGGCATCGCAACACTGCAGAGACATTGCTTGGATGACGAGGACACAGAGACTGACAGTTGCTGGGGAGCAGAAGTGCCGTGTGTCGTCGCATGAGTAGATGGATTTTGGACTGCGTAGGAAGTCCGTCTTTGGAAACAATGGGCAGTATGGAGCAGTTGTATTGTCTTTCCGTATGTGTAGATACAGTTCGTTGTGATTGTGTCCATGTGCAGTTTGATGGGAGGAAAGTCAGGTGGAGTGAGTCTTATGAGTATCATTATGTTATGTGTTGGGGTTAATCATATTCTAACACTTATAGGAACATAGGTGTGCCATCTGACAACAAGGACTTGTAGTATGAATGTATGTTAACTGAAGTATGATTTAAGCACTTTTAGTGGTTTTACAAAACAGCAAGGAATAGGAGTGGTGTGTCATGTGTGACATGTTGGGATAGCTTTGTTTATTGTGGGGTGTCATATGTTAATGCATTCTTGTAGTGTTAACGTGTAGGGTATGTTAATGTTGTTTGGTGTTGCCAACTCAGTGCCAGCTGTTATGTATGGGATTGTAATGTTATAGGGCCTCACGCTTGTGTGTGTGTGCCAGTTTGTGTGTGGATTGATGGCAAATGAGTTTAGCACAGTACCTGTGTGGTACTGGATAAATGATTTGGAGAGCATAAACATATTCTAGAATCTGTGTGGTACCGGATATATGGACTGGAGTGCATAAAGTTATTGTAGGACCAGGCTGCAGGATGTATGGATTGGATTGGGAGAGTTTTATGGTGGTGTATGGAATACACCAATCGTTAAAGAACATCATTGCTCTTGGAGTTAGTGAGTAATCACTACTCGTGGAGGTGGGTCAGGAGGCATCAGTGGAAGGTTTGTTGTTATACAGCAATTTTGCTTCCGGCTATTGTGACCCACGTGAAGGTGGGTCATAGTGTGAAAGGGCGAATGTGGATGATATTATATGTGTGTTTGGTAAGGAAGGGAGGTGTGTTGTGTTGTGTTTTTCGGTAAGAAAGCGAGGTATATTGTGATGTGCTTCGTTTGGATGCAAGGTGGGCTGGAATGTACGAGATAAGAGTGAATGTTGGAATGTGAAATGTATATGGATGAGTGACAAATGTTACGTCACTGGTGTTCCACCACAGGCAGTTTGCAAATGTAGCCTAGGCGGCGAAAGCCAGTGGATTCTTGTGTTACATGTTAAGGACTTATACTGTAAATGACTTAAGGAGCTTTATGGCAACTTACCCTGAAGTGTCCAGCCACATTCATGCACAACACTTACCCCATTAAGACAGAGGAAGGAACTGACCTGCCAGCTAAATTGCATGTGTTTAATTCATGATCTCACTATTATCCTGTTTGCCTTTTCACAATGGTACAGTGTGCTGCAATACAGCCCCAAAGCAGGTTGGTATTATGTATAACAATATCAAGGGAAACAGATCCGTGAGTAGTGAGAAAAAAGGGGCAAAGAGGGAGGATCAAAGTGGACCATTTTAGCTGCTGCTTGAAGATGTACAGAGAGCTGGAGAGATGAGGAAGTGTGGAGGAAGGACACCACCACTGAAACTCTTTATTGTGGTTTGGGAGACCTACAGAAACCAATATGTGAGCAAATGGGCCGAGTAGAAATGATATGGAAATAGCCATCCCTAAATTGTACCAGGGAATTTTGCCATCAGATGAAAAACATGCGACCGCAGGGACTAACTACAGCAAAGAGTCGGATATCAAAAGTAGCGTTATGGCAAATTCTACAAAATACACTTCTGGCATTTTGAGTTTGAAATATTGGACTCTACATATATTCAGTTAGTAAACAATGAAATTGTAATTCATGCAATAAAATGACAACTGGAATGTCCCTCATGGGAATTCAGAAGAAATTGGGAAACCCATGTATCAGCAACTGGATCCATTTCAATTCCTGGAAATGTCCTTCTGTACATTAGCCACTTTGAAATAATGCATAGTTTAAATGCAATATCAGGTGGAAAACCATTCCATGGAGAGCTAGCACTGTCATAACATGTCAACCAAGCGTTAAAACACGCTTATCACATGACATTATTTAAACAGGAAACATTGTGAAATAAACTAACAATTCTGAATTGCATCAGTGGTGGCATGGATTGTTCCATTCAAAAGTTATGGAAATGAATACAATTTTCTCAGGGATATACCAAACGAAATTGACTTTGATTGGTGACAAATTTCACATCTGTATGTTCTCATTTGCACATGTCACAGTCAATAACATTTGTAATGAATCAGTTTACTTCAACACCAGTCACCGCGTATCACTTTTTAAGTACACAGCTCATTTGTCAATCGTCACCTGAAACAGCAAGGAGGTTTTCCTTTCACTAAACACTGATAGATAGGAGTCACACTGGCCAATACAGATAAGCAATACAAATACTTATCTACTTCATCTCCGACCAGCAAAGTCAACTTCGGTAGCCCATTAGTCATAGACAACAGGCCAATTAGATAACAGGGTGTATTACAGAAACAAAGCTATCTTAAAAACATTGCTCTTTCTAAAATAGCATAATGAGCCAAACACAGGCCATCCATTCCTGCAAGCATATAGCTGGAAAAGGTGGAAACGTATCCCTCAGTGAATATGAGTCACTCCTTACTCATGGCATTTCTGTTTGGTTACCCTCAGGGTCACTGGAACTGAAAATGTAATTGTAATTGTAATATATCATTGTGAATACTCCATTATTATTGTTCTTGCAATCTGCGTGTTCATGTTTGTTTAGCTTCAAAATACGCCTTTGCATTTAAGACTGTTATTCCCAAACTGGCTAGTTTGCTTAGAAGACTTGAGTTGACCCAACCACATAATAAAACCGTTTGATGCATATTGTTCAACCCCAGTAAACCTACTGTTATTGTAATTATTGAAATAAATACCACGTCATGGTGTGCAATGATGTCACTTTCATTTCCCAAAAATCAGAACAGGATTTGGACTGACATTATAATAGCAGGCATGCGATGGATGGGGTAAAACAAGTATGCATGTCTTTTGTTGGCATGATTGTTGGCAATGTTATTAAAACCGGCAATGTGCTAATCTGCAATCTGGTGTAACTTCATGGTTTTATATGAGTGACTCCAGGTGAATAGGCCAGTACAATGTTCATACATCAGATACATACTTAGCATTCAGAACATTGCCGAATGCTTTGGCCTGCAATTTGTGGCCAGAACAACTAGAAATAAGGATGGTTAAAGGGAAGGGGGTTAGGATTTGACCGTAGGAAACAGTTAACTGTTCATGTACCGAACCACATCTCTCGCTTTTTGAATTCAGAGGATTCAAATAATTCATGCACTTTACCCACAGGGGTTACATTTTTTATTTGATCAAGCAGTATAGTGCCCTAGAAGTAAAAAAAAGCACAAATCATAGGGAATGTAGAGGGCAAGGTGCTGCAGCTTCATAATCCTACTGCTTGTTTCTGGCGGCATTTGGGGTCGGACATGCAGATATTCACGCACCACTCAAATTTCACAACAAGACCGAATAATGCACACCCATGAAATCCGGTCTTTTCCAGTCTCAACCTCAACTAAAGGCCAGAGACATAGCTTGTCTACGAGTAATCCTTTTCTGTAAAAACTCTCAAGCACCCGCTTTGTGGTGAGTCGAGGTCAGCAGTATAATTAAACGTTTGGAGATTGTCATGCTTTCCTTCTCCACCCTACTCTGAAGCCTGACAAACTCCCAAGAGGGGCACCGCTAGGCCTAAGCAGGTCAGTGGGACATGCTTTCTAGAAGCCCTTCATCAGAGTAATGTTTCTATTTCTAGCACAGACAGGCCCCAAAATAGAAATAGAAAAACATATATACAAACTACTATTCTTTTGCGTAGCCTTGCTAGCGATCTCAGTGTTATTCTGGCTCTGAGGGAATAAAAAACTCTTAAAAACTGGGAAAGTGTTCGCTTTATTTCCACCTGTGTGCGCTCAAATGCGATCAGAAACAAATAGCTCTGTTTTCGCAATGGTCCATTGGTTTAATGCCCGCCTTTATTTGTAATGCTCACTAATTTCGACCTTTCAGCAACATTCGATTTCTCCAAAAGATATTTCAGGACGTGGACTAGTTCCTTTATCAAGAGGCTAACAGTTTAACAGAAAAACACAGAATTCAACTGCGGCTCCTCAAAACCACTTCCTGACATTCATTTACTGAGACCAATTTTAAAGTTCCCATATCGCTCGATCTCTTCAGTTGAAATGCAGTGTCCATCCCTTGAAGGATTTCAGCATTTTTTGCCCTTGTAAATTCAAGAGTGTAATCGCTAGTCCGTGTTTGGCTTATTTTACAATCAACAATAGTGAGCAGTGACAATAAGCTATTATCCATTTCCCTGCAGCGACGACAACATCTGGAGGGCTGGAGCCCTGCCCCTCATCACCCGATCCACAGCTGCACCAGAGAGAAGCATGCAGCTACGTCGCCCCGACCACAAAGGTATTATATCCTTCTAGTGCCTGTGAGCACCTCACCTCCTCTCCTGCCTGCCCCCCATGCTAACGCTGTGTTTTGCAAGAAGCATCAGCAGAATTCCATTTCTTCCCCATGAAACGAAACAAGCATGGTGCGCGCTCTTAAGATGGCCTCCACCCTATATTGTTTCATTGGTTGCTAGGGAGCCCTGACAGCTGGTTTTCGAGCGCCGCACGTGCTGTTTGGCCCTGCAGGCCTACATCCACTTGCCAGCAGGACCGGAAGGTGAGAGCCGACCCGCCCACTCAAGGCCCAACATGTAAGGCTGGAGCATGTCTCTGCCTTTACTCCATTCCCCTGCAGCGACGTCATCGGGAGGGCTGGAGCCCTGCTCCTCATCACCCATCCACAGCTGCACCTGAGAGAACCATGCAGCTACGCCGCCCTGACCACAAAGATATTTTATCCTTCTAGTGCCCGTGAGCACCTCGCCTCCTCTCCTGCCTGCCCCCCATGCTAACACTGTGTTTTCCAAGCAGCATCAGCACAATTCATCTTCACCGAGAAACGAAACAAGCATGGTGAGCGCTCTTAAGATGGCCACCGCCTTATATAGTTTCATTGGTTGCTAGGGAAGCCCTAACGGCTGATCTTCGAGCGCGGCACGCACTGATTGGTCCTGTAGGCCTACATCCACTTGCCAGCAGGACTGGAAGGCGAGAGCCGGCCTGCCCACTGAAGGCCCAACATGTAAGGCTGGAGCCTGTCTCTGCCTGTCATGCCACATCCGAGCTGCGAGGAGCGAATCCATGCCCGTCAGTGCACCCATCAGTAAACCAGTACACTCCTAACCCTGCCTGCATGCACCAACTGCCTCAGACGTCAGTACCACCATTGATGCTCATCCGCCTCCATTCGCAGTAAGTCTGTACTATAACAAAACCTTGCTCCCCGACCTGGGACCCTATTTAACTTCTGCTGCTTGAACATACGGAACAATATTTATTACGTACTTCTCCTGATTGAAGCTCAGCTACCGTAACGCCATAACAATCAAATGCCATACTGCACCCGTGAGCCTGTTCACTTTGCTTACAATCTATGTTCCACTTGTGCCAAACGCTATCTACCTTGCATTTGTCAAATATATAAAATGCCCATAGCGGGTGCACAGTGGACAAACTGTTCTCTGTTATCCAGCTCTCTAACGCTATTGAAGGATAACTTACCTCTGACTTACAGGCCTCACCTGACCATCCTCTCACTCAACCTTTGGCCACTACACCACCTAGTTTGTGCCCACTGTGTTTGAAATGTTTTTAGTTGTCGCACAATGTCTTCATATGCCAAACTGTTTAAATATATCTGCCTAGTCTTTTTATGCACTGCATTACCTTGGGGTCTAGCCTAATTTGTGCACCACATGTTTTATTTTGCTTAGTGTACTTGTGCACTGCTCTACTATAGGGGATGAGATTAATTAGTGATCTACTTGATTAAAATCTGCCCAGCTTTTTTGCTGCATTACATAGTTGATCAGCACAATCATAGCTCTGTTAGGACTCCAGAGACTTATGTCAATCTAAATCAGTATATTTTGTGTAATCTTGATTTTTTCCATATTGTATTACATTGCTTAAGCCCACTCTTGTTGAATCTAGCTTACTTTGTGTGAATCAAAATTAGCCTATTCTGAGGCAACTTAATTTAACCTATTTTGCGCTACTCAATCACCTTACCGTATAACCAGAAATTAAGTTACCATACGCCTTACTAAGCGTATCACTGGTTTACTCCATTACAGCACCCACACCTAAAATGCACAGATTAAGGAACCTATTGTCGTACCTTATTATATCAATAGCCATTGCTTGTATAGTGACAATTCCGTTAGATTATCACAATCATATTAACCCCAATGTCATTATAGCCCTGCCCCTTACTTATACAAGTAATCAACGGCCAGCCAAATTTATCACACCCTATCAGCAACTGCCTATATGCAACTCCCAACCTTGTACCACTACTGCTAGAAACGGAAGGCTTTGCGCAAGACTAGCTAAGCTCTTTGAACCTCTAGCTAGAACCCTTGCTACTCCCAACAAAAGATCTA
This sequence comes from Ambystoma mexicanum, assembly GCF_040938575.1. Taxonomy (NCBI): domain Eukaryota; kingdom Metazoa; phylum Chordata; class Amphibia; order Caudata; family Ambystomatidae; genus Ambystoma; species Ambystoma mexicanum. Next base: position 710,883,039 of record NC_090924.1, on the reverse strand, counting down.
ACCTTAACTCCGAAACAACCATTATGAAAAGAAAATGTTGGCCAATACAGGTACTCACCAATCATTCTACTTCCAAGACGCCAAGTACAGAAGTCTCTCCATTACCAGCTTCAGCTAACCCCAGTCTCAAGGGCGCTTTAATAAGTGCCAGATCTCTGGTCGCACATGCAACTAAGATATCTAACATTATCCATTCAGAACACCTTGACTTCCTAGCGATCATTGAATCCTGGCTACATGCCACCACAGGACCAGCCCTCTCACTGGCTATCCCCAACGGATAAACCATCTTAAGATCAGGTAGAGTTGAAACACAAGGAGGAGATATTGCCCTCATAGCTAAAGACAATCTTCCAATTAGACTAGTGCCAACCCTTGACATCAAATCATGTTAGAATCTCACAGCCAAGGTTACTATAAACAGCTCCCACACTCTCACAATCCACTTTGTATACAGACCTCCAGGCCTTATCGGGAATTTTGAGGATGACATTTCCAATATTGTATCCAGTAATTTAAAAACTCTTCTCAAGTCCTACTACTAGGGGACTTGAACTTAGGTTTTAATGACCGTAAAGACGCACATGCATCCAGTGTGGTGAATATCCTAATGGAACTAGGCTTTACCCAGAGAGTGCTCCACCCTTCTCATAATAAAGGAAGAACACTGGACTGGGTGGCAGACCACAACTGCAATGCCTCAATTTCCTCCATATCCCCTCAGATTTCGATGGACCACCACCTTAAAACCTTTACTTTAGCCACTGAAAAAAACATCTCCTTGCCAGTATCGCTAGCTCAACCCATTCCTACCCAGAATAAAAAGAATATTACCTGTGACAACTTACTCCCCCTTATTCTCCCCACACTCAATGCGCTCCCTGATAACCTGGGACCTGATGCATTGGTCAAGGAATATAATCAAATTATGACTACCTCACTAGACGCAATAGCACCACTCCAATTAAGACAAAGTAAACCTAAAGCCCATCTCAATTCCTGGTACACACCTTACTTAAAAACATTAGACATAAAAAAGGCAATGTGAGGTATCTTGGGGATTACAACCATCCGAGGAAAACAAGACTAATCCCAGCACCATAACTGCCCTATACAAAAATTAAATACTCCTAGCTAAACGTGAAACTCATAACTCCAGAATATCTCAGGCCAAATCAAGTATGAAGGAACTCTTTGTTATCCTCAAAGAGTTAGAAGCTCCCATCCCAGTGCCAGACAACTGCATAAAGGATAAACTATCGTGCTAGAACATACAGCAGGCACTAGCCAATAAAGTTACAACTCTACAAACAAAAATTGCGAAGAAAAAAAGCCTCATTTACTAGCACTACTCCCCACAGAATCACCCCAGCGCCAGCAGATAATACCATCGAACCACCCCGTTTTAAGTTCTCCAAAGTCACTATAGTTGAAACTGAAAACAATCATATTATCACTTAAACCTTCTAATTGTCGGGGTGACCAATGCCCTGCACAACTCATAAAGGATTCAGCCAGAGACCTTGCACCCTTCGTCACAAAACTCATTAATGCCTCATTCTTCTCAGGTACCATCCCATCTAACCTTAAGGAATCATGGGGGCTCCCTTTTTAAAAAAACAGACCTTAGACCCTTTGATACCTACCGACTACCAACCAATTACTACAGTTCCATTTCTTCTGAAAATCATAGACAAAATGGCCTACTCCCAAATACAAAAACATCTGGAATCTAACTTCCTACTAGGAGCACAGCAGTCCGGTTTTCGGCCTTAGCACGGAACCGAAACAGCGTTAATAGACTTGAAGGCCCAGATTGATGAATTTAAGCATAAAAGGAAATCAGCCCTTCTTCTCCTGGACTTATCGGCTGCATTTGACCTTGTCGACCACATGGTCTTATGTAGCCATCTGGACTCTGCTGCACACTTCTCAACAGAAGCCATAACGTGGATACAATCTTTTCTAAGCAATCGGACTATGAGAGTCTTCTCGCCTGTGGCAGCTGCTGTCCCTATCCCCATCACCTGCGGAGTGCCTCAGGGATCTTGTGTCTCAAATACCCTATATAACATCTTCACTAAGCCCCTTTTCGATGATCTGAATCATCTTGGTATCACCTACACTAATTATGCAGATGATACTCAGATCCTCCTACCACTTACTGGGGATTATGACAAGGATTTGGCCTTGGTGAATAGGGTATATCTCATCATCCAGACATGGATGGCCACCCATGGACTATGCCTGAATGATGACATGACTGAGATCATTATCCTGGGCATGTCATCAACCCTCTAAAAACAGATCCCCAAATACTCTGCCTTTAACATAGACAACAATATTATTACCGTCGCCAAGGAGGTAAAAACCTTGGGTTTCTACCTGAACTCTCTCTTTCAACAAGCAGGTTAATGCCATGGCTTCGGCCACGGCATATACTTGCAAATTGATTACAGCAGGCAAATCCTTCCTGTCTAATAATAGTTGCATCACCCTTGCCAGAGCACTCATCTTATCAAAGCTCGATTACTAAAACGCACTGTGCACAGGGGTTAACAAACAAACTATTAAGAAAATCCAATTCCTGCAAAACAATGCTTTTAGAGCAGCACTGGGAATTGCAAGGAGAGAACATATCACAGAGACGAGAAGGGCTAATAACTGGCTCTCAGCATATGACAAAATCAAGCTAAAAGTCAATTCCCTCATATATAAATGCCTGCACAATGCAACACCTTGTTACCTGACAGAAAGACTCACCATGAAACCCGAGACAAGATCTACTAGACTATCCAACACAAATTGCCTCTTATTACCTAGATTTAAGTTATCTAGAGTCGGGGGTAGCAGCTTCCAGGTCAAGGCAGCCCAATTGTGGAACTCTCTACCCCCCCCACTGAGGGAAGATCAATCGTACCAAAATTTCCATCACAGCATAATAAGTTGGCTCAAAGACGCTGACATCTAGGTCAGTTTATGACACCCAAGACTAACCCTCCTACCTTCATGCAAATAATTCCAGCTATTCGTTACATTACTGACTGTCTTTTGTACATATCCTTTATATATTTCCTCTCTACGGACCATGTCATATCCATGCTTTCCATGTGTTTTCTTTCTGCTTGTATACTGAACTACATGTATGTATATAACCTGTATGTATATAATTGCCCTTTTTTATAACTAAACTGCATTTTGTATGTGATTATTATAATGTGTAACTAAGCTGTGAGTGATCTTATGCAATGTGCCCTGATACCTATGGGTCTGGAGTGCAATACAAGTAATAAAACAAACAAACGAACAGTCTCTCCAGTGAACTATTCATTACGGAAATACTTTTTTTTTGTTTAAATAACAGGCAACTTCATGCAAACCATCCAGATTTTGAGATTTTAAAATTGAAAATAAAAAGTATATATGTTTAGTACTTCAAAGGCATCTCCTCCTCTTGGGCAATGCCTTCGTGTGAATTAATACATTGAAATGTCTTGCCAATTCACATTGTTCAGGCTTTGCCCAAACGTCTGATTTACGTCCAGTCACTCTTTCGTCAACATTTCTTAAAGTTTCCCCAACATAGGGCCTGATTTGGAGAAAAATCATTGAGAAATGATTTTATAAATCAGGCCTATAGTGAATGTATCCCACAAGAGCTGTGAATGTGAAATGCAACAAAATAACTCCTATGTGTTCCATGATGTTATCACTTTTCGGATGGCGGAATCCACAAGCCTATTACATTATTATTGCTATGGGTTCACTTTAGACAAGGAAACATTGCTTTCGTTTTTTCTGCTGACAGTGTTTGAACACTTCAAGTTTGGACTATCCATACTCGTGATCATGGGCCTGATTTACAAAAGCGTTTTCCAATGGGGGGGAAGTCACGCTGAAAAGGCTATGTAATTCAGGCACAGGTGTCTACTAAATTAGTGTGCGTGTGTTTGTGTGCAAGCAATGGCTGTTCCGAACACATTTGAAACACATTATCTATACATGGAATCTCCCAATTTACACTATTCATTCTTTGTACTTTGTGGTTTATCAAGTAGTGTGTTGAAAGGGCAAATAATGATTTCTGTTTGAGGTTTGTGTGATGAATCAAAATCTGCCATTCTTGAAATAAAATCAGTTCTCTCACGTGCTCGCTGGGAACTTTCTTGTGAGTAACCCCTGTGAGTAAACTGTCGCAATCCATCTAAACATTTGCTATACATGCGTATGGGTGAGATTTGTACCTATTGTGAAAATGGCAAGGCTGCGCTCAGATTTGAAGGATGGAACGATGATGCCATTAACAAATGAATACAAGCAGTGGTCTCCTAAATGGTTTACAAACAACTGGCTTTTCAAAACCAAGGTGAAGCCATTAAGAAATTACTACAAGCAGTGGTCTCCTAAATGGTTTACAAAACAACTTGCTTTTCAAAACCAATATGTCTAAAAATCGAGATGAGTTGATAGTAAAGGTTTTATTAGGATGACGTACATTACCTGGTCACTAAACGCCCATAATGCTTTGTATGTCTCTTTTCCAGGTTAACATCACATCCTCAATGCTTCTAGCTCTAACAAAGATGAGCTGATGCAGCAGATGAAATGATACATTTAGATTTGAAATCTTGCACGCATATATACTACAACGATTAGGCACAATATGTATGCCCATCAGAATTCCAGAATGTGCTTGAAAAGTATATTTTTATGATGGAAATGTTTTTTTTCAGGCCAATACTTATAACATTGCTAGCAGTTGTACCCATGCTTTGCACGGTAATTCCTACTTAAAAAATAAATAGACAAAGGTATAGTTATATTTTATATGTGTTCCATTATCTGCACCACGGACCCTACCTACATGCGGAAATTCTGGTATGTAGCATGTTGGGAAGTGTGCTGAACATTTCAAACAGACACATACACAAATCCACAAATGTACCCCCAAAAAATGTATAAGACAAAGGTATTTTATATGTTATACTTTTTTACATTGTCTGCACCATGTAACTTACTCGCACGCCAAATTTCAGGTTTTAGCATGGTGGGAAATATGCTCAACATTTCTAACAGACACACAAACACATATCCATGAATTTCAGAGCTTTTTAAAAAATGCTTAAAAATAAATAAATTTGAAAAATGTCTCACCCACAAGGTCATCAGTATCCCTGATGTGCTGGCAATGTGATAAGTCATGTCCACATAATAAACAACGGGAGGGTATTGGAAATAGCAATTTAGACCTTTGTATAGAATTGACAGGTCAAAGGGGCACTTTCCAACACTTGCTCCTGACACATCTTGCTCTCATGCATCCCCCCGTCAATGTCCCACATGGGGCATTCTGCCGCCTGCCATTGGCCATTCCATGTGTGCCTCAGTCTTGGGACAAATGGAAAATGTGGGTCTTTACGAGTTTGCCAGTAAACATTAAGGGGCCGATTCATGGAACAAACGTGCGCCGAAAATCTACGCGCAAGCAGGCGCAAGCAGGCGCAAGCGGAAAAAAACATGCGCACGCGCACGCGTGCGATTCATGGAAGTCCCTGCGCGTGTTTACCTCGGAATGTGCGCCAAACCCGTGCATGGCGCACACGTCACTGCAACATCCCAAAAGACGTGCGCGACGCGCACAGTGAAAGCGCACAACCTCGGCGCATACACCAGAAAGTGGGCGGAACACGGGGCGTAACGCGCGGAATGGGGAACAACTCGCGAAAACAAGGGCGTAACTGGGGATGTACTGCAGGGAAGCAGACGGAACGCCCACACGCACCCGAACCACACGTATTCATGGAACCGAATAGGGCAAAGCCACGCACAGCGAAAGACACGCACAAGCGGATACACGTCCGCCACACGAAGGCAGGCGGTAGCGTCCCTGCGCATTACAAATGTGGCAACATACAGCAATTGTGCGAGCGGGGCACGTGTATTTCGGGGGTTCGCGTGAACTTACTCACGCGATCGGGCCTGGGGGAGCGGGCTACGTGTATTTCAGGGGTTCGTGTGAAGTTTTTCACGCGATCGGGCCTGGGGGAGCGGCCTACGTGTATTTCAGGGGTTCGCGTGAACTTTCTCACGCGATCGGGCCTGGGGGAGAGGGCTACGTGTATTTCAGGGGTTCGCGTGAACTTTCTCACGCGATCGGGCCTGGGGGAGCGGGCTACGTGGATTTCAGGGGTTCGCGTGAACTTTCTCACGCGATCGGGCCTGGGGGAGCGGGCTACGTGTATTTCAGGGGTTCGCGTGAACTTCTTCACCCGATCGGGCCTGGGGGAGCGGGCTGCGTGTATTTCAGGGGTTCGTGTGAACTTCTTAACGCGATCGGGCCTGGGGGAGCGGGCTACGTGTATTACAGGGGTTCGCGTGAAGTTTTTCACGTGATCGGGCCTGGGGGAGCGGGCTACGTGTATTTCAGGGGTTCGCGTGAACTTTCTCACGCGATCGGGCCTGGGGGAGCGGACTACGTGTATTTCAGGGGTTCGCGTGAACTTTCTCACGCGATCGGGCCTGGGGGAGCGGGGTACGTGTATTTCGGGGGTGCGCGGGAAGTAACACACGCAATTCCATCAGGGTACGTGTATTACAGGTGTGCGCGATATCAACAGGGTACGTGTATTACAGGTGTGCGCGATATCAACAGGGTACGTGTATTACAGGGGTGCGCGAGGAGCAGCACACTTGAATTGCACGTGTGGGTCCTCCCAGGTGTTCCCTCTACACCCTCCATGGCCCCTGCAGGTGGCTCACACCACAGGGGCCTACCCAGCACATGTCATGCGGGCACCCCACCCACCATGCCCATGCCCACCAGCCAACCCACATGTCAACTTGCACTACTCCCCCTCAACGCATGTCCCCCTGCATGCCCAGCCACCAGGGGCAGCCTCCACCAGGCCCCCACCCATGTCTCCTATCACCCCCACCCCCCAGCCACCATGGGCAGCCTCCACCAGGCCCCCACTCATGTCCCCTATCACGCCCACCCCCCAGCCACCATGGGCAGCCTCCACCAGGTCGTCACAATCCACAACACAAATGTCATTACAACTCGCACACATGAGCCATACCACAGCCATATCGCAACTGCCACCACCATCCATACACATACAACAGCATGAGCAGCCAAAGGTGAGCCAGACATCACATGCAACACAGGAAGTGCACCACACATGTACACACACCACCACACTTGCATGCATGTCTACACCCCTGCCAAGTGTCGCACTGTTCAGACGGCCATCCATGTCACATCTGCCAATCAGGCTTCCACATACCGCTGTCACATGCATCCATGTTGCATCACTGTTGCACCCTTGTCAAATACACACACATGCACATGTACACAGTGCTGATACATGCAGCCAAAAACAAGATACATGTGTGACATCACGGACATGTCTACTCACATAAACATTCATCCAAACATGTGTGACCACACAACTGCATTTGGCATGCAAGCCTACACACACAAGCACCATCCATGTCTCACACATCACAGCCCTCGCATGTGTCAGCCCCACGGCCCTGTACACCCCCACCCATACTCGACCCCATACAAACAGATGTGCAACCTGCACACTACCGAATAATCACCACATGCACTGCTCACAATCAGGATGCATGTACACTCACCGCTCTACTCCAGACGGATCTGCTTCTCTAGGACCTGGACGTGGAGCGCTGGGATATGCGTTCCAGGACCCTCATCTGTTCTTCCGACAAGTGGGCCCGGCGCCCCTTGGCATCCGCTGCCTTCAAGAGGCGCCGGCCCTTGTTCAGGGTCCTGGACCTGAAGTCCTCCCAGCGCTTCCTGACATGTTGTAAGTTGCGGACTGCCACCCCCTCCGCCTTGATGGCAGTCAGATGTCAGTCCAGATCAGAGTCCGTCCTTCCTTGTCGGCGCGGGAACTTCCGAAGAGGGCATCATACTGCCCCAGGACTTGCTCCACCAGGACACCAACTTCGGTGGCACTGAAGCTGGTGCCCCTCTGCCTCTCTGGCCGGGGGTTGTCAGTGGTCACAGATGGTGTTTGCCCCGACATGACAACCCCAGAGGCAGGAGTGTGTGGGCAACTGGGTCCTGGGGCTGGGCTGTGGAGCGATGGACTCCCAGTCGGGAGTCTTCGGTTCCAGCAGGGGTGGTCACAGCAACAGCACCCCTGGCTGATGTGCAGGCAGCAAATGGCAGTGCACGTGGGCAGCAGGCAGTCAGGCAGCAGCAGATGGCAGGTGGGAGCGTGCTCGGGCCCTGGGGGGCAGTAGTTTGGCCTTCTGGCCAGGAGCGTGGTCTTCTGTGTGCATACGCGTGGGCAGCTTGATACGGAGTGATTTGGCACGTGAAAAATCTGCACGTCAGCGTGTAATACGAGGAAAGGGCCATGCGAGTAAGCACGCGTGGAAACTGCACGTCCGCGTGTAATACGAGGAAAGGGCCATGCGCGTAAGCGCGCGTGGAAACTGCATTTCCGCGTGTAATACGAGGAAAGGGCCTATGCGCGTAAGTGACGTGAAGCGCGCGTGCGTTTCCCTCAGCACGGGTTAAAGGTGAGCGGGCTCAGCAGTTCGCTGTACGTGCCTTTCGTGGAGACCGACGTGTGTTGCTGCTTCCTGTTGTTTCGCGCGCCATCACAACTTCACAGCTATCAAGGACGTATCTCTTCTTTTGGCGGGGGTATTGGCTGCGCGTGTTTTTCTGCATCGCGCTAGTCAGACGGTGAGTCACACACGCTCTTTTTCCCACTGCGGGTGCCCCTGTGTATCGCACCCATTTTCGATGTCATAGTAGCCTGCGTGTCCCACGCGTACGCGTTATTCGTGTTACTGGGTGCCACCGCGTACTGTGGGAGGTTCAATCCACGCACGTAGGCTGCAGGGTTGCGTGCATGGTTTTACTGCAGTTTTGGGGTGCCTGAGCGTTGCGTGACCCGTCACCACATCACCGGGGTCACATACAGCCTTGCAGGTGCAGGGGTGCTGTTAACATCTTGCTTCCCACCCCCTTCACCCCAATTGCCCAGGTCAATTGTGGTGTACACCTCCCATTGGCACCACTCCATCTGTGCCAGCACTACTACATCTGTGCCATGGTTGGGAGGCCACCAAAGGTGAGGGGCGCCTCAGCTGGGCGTACTCCTCGTGGCGGGCGTGGTCGGGGACGTGGCCGTGGTGACCAGGGAGTAGGGGGACTCCAGGGTGTCCAGGGCAGCCACAGAGGGGGAAGAGGCAGGGGTGCGCCACTTGAGCACAATGTTGTGCCATGTGTCGGTGCAGCCATGCCACCACCCCCTGTGGTTCCGGGGGATGCAGCTCCTGCATCTGGCACTGGCACCCATATGACCCGGCAGTCCATTCCATCGACTGCCACGGGCCCAAGGGTGGTGGTAGCTGCAGGTGCAGCTGTGGACACCGCCACCCAGGCTCAGGGTCTGCCAGCGCAGGCTGCGTTGGCACTTGAAGAGCCCTTGGTAGATCTCCAACAGGCCAGGGGGGAAACCATAGGGGCAGGCCGGGCTGCTCAGACCAAGACACGTGTCCCTGGGGCAGTCATGTCATCTGCTGCCCCGAACAGCCGGGTGTTGGCAAGTGCAGGGGCAGATGCACCCAACAGCACTCCGGTTGTGAGTCTGCCAACCAGGACCGTTGCGGTCAATGACCCTGCCACAGCTGATGTTGCTGCGCAGGGTCCATTAGTGGGCACCCAGCTGCCACTGACACAAGTCAGGCCTCTGGTCATCCCTCCACCTGCCACTCCCTTGGCTCAATCCACCGAACCCACTGGCCATGCTGGTCAGGGCGGCATTAGCCAGCCAGGGTCTGGGCCACAGTCCAAGAGGAGGAAGGTTGCACCTGCAGCACAGGCTGGGACCCCACACACAGCCACGACCTCCTGCACGTCGAGGAAGAAGCCTTTCTGTAAGCAGGAACTGGACTTCCTCGTGGACTACGTGCGGGGCCACAGCCGTGACATGCTATTGGGTGCCAATAGTCAGACCACGGCTGCCCAATGTGACACCCACTGGAAGCATGTTGCGGAACATGTCAGTTCATTCGGCCATGAGGTGCGCACGGCGCAGGAGTGCAAAAAGCGTTGGAATGACATCAAGCGCAGCACTAAGGCCAAGCGTGCCTCAAATTACAACTTGACTCTGGTGACTGGCGGTGGGCCTGCACCAGAGGAGGAAGAACTCACTCCGCATGAGGCTCTCGTTGCGGAGTTCATACCACCTGAATTGGTCGAAGGAGTGGGAGAGAAGCTGGACTTTGATGCCCAGTCCAGTGAGTGTTGATGCGTGTTTGTTGAGGACGTGTGTGTTTCACTTGTGGGATGTGTTGTGCATGATTGCTGCTACATGTGACGTGTACATGGTTCTGATGTGTAAGTAATGCAATGCTACCGTCATGCATGTCTCCTCTGCCTGCATGCGGGATTCCATGTAGGAATGCTCCCTTGCCCCTCCTCCGCCACTCTGCACCCCAGTTCCACCTTTGCACTGGTCTGCTCCAATCTTGGCAATGTGTAGTTTCTTGTCCATGTGTCCTGTGTAGATGCTAACTTCCAGCATAGAATCTGCCAGACATATGCCATCTCGTACAGCCTTAGTACTCGATGCAGGGTATCTCACTTGTACTGTGCATGGGTCAGATGTCCCGCAGGGACATGAGTGCCCATTCATGCTCCATGTGCATTGCACGCATGCGTGTCATGTGTCCCTGACTGGATGATCACTGTAATATCAGTCCTTGGTTACATACATTGCCTGCCATCTCATCAGCCTTCCCATGTCAACTGTGCCTCAGTCCTGCGTTGCACACATGTTTAGGCTCTGACAATCTGTGTGGCTCACAGGCCTCAGCCTGTTCAATGGCCAATGACTCTGTCCAACTCTTGTTGTGTCTTCCTCACACGTGGGCGAACTCCGGAGTTTCCATCATGTGTCCTGCCCACTGTCCCAGCATCATTTGCAGTGTTGTAATTTGAATCACATGAAGCTGTTGATGCCAGTCAACACTGCCTGTCAATACACAGGTGTATGGTCAGCCTTTTGATACCATGATAGGCATCCCTGCTTTGGTACTGGGGTGGAGGGGTGCTTGGCTTCTGGACATGGTACACATTGAATGCACAATGCACGTGATGTCTGATTTTGACATTGCACTGCCTTCACATTTCCTGGCACACACCATGTAGTGCTTGTACATATAGGTAGTGAGTGGCGTACACATTTTCTGCACTGCATAGACCCACTTCCATGTAAACTGCCACCTTTCAACAGGTCTGATCACAGAAGCTATTCAAAGTAGACCCAGCATGCATGCCAGGTCATATGTTGTGTGTCACATGTCTGCCTGATGCCTTTGCTGTCGGTGTGTGTGTGTGTCGTGTGCTTCTGACATGTGTATTGACCTTTTCCTCTCTATTTTTCAGGTGATGACGCAATGGAGGCAGAGGATGGTGTTGTCATGCCAGACACAGGGTTGGTAACGCCACATCAACCCGGCACTAGTGGGGGTCGTGGGGTGGTAGGCCACGAAAACCCCCAAGTGCTGCAGTCCATCTTGTCTCTGGCTGCCTATGAGTCCAGCCTTGATGACGACTCTGACGTCCATGTTGAGTTGGATGACCATCAAGTCCATGTGTCAGGGGTGAGTGATTCTGATGTGGACACTCCTCTGTCTGCGACACCTGCACTGAGGGATCAGACAGTCTTGGTTCCTCCGCTCGTCGTGGATCGGGACGCAGGGTCACCCTCCACACCAGTCACTGATGTGCCTGGGACATCACGTCGACGGGGGCATGTAGTCGTGCAGCCGCAGGCGGTGCCAACACAGCGAGGACCCCAGTCCTTGGGTCCCGCAGGGGTCAAGCCCGGCAACGCGGTCGCCGCGCGCAACCGCTGTATACTGAGTGGGAGCAAGACATGACTGCCAATTCCGAACGGCAGGGGGCAGCAATGGAGAACATCGCTGAGAGCATGGAGCGTGTGGCCCGATCTGTGCTCCCCACTGCTAGGCAGGTGCTTCTCCAGCAGCAGGCGGCACGGTCCACAGCCCGCTCGCTCAGGCTGGGCATGGCGGCCTCAGACAGGGCACGCCAGGCTGAAATGTCGTCTCTGCGTCAAGCAATTGCTGCTCACGCAGAGGCGCACATGGATGCCTTGAGGGAGGAGAATGCTTCCCTCAGACCCACTCTGGGTGTCCTTATGATGTCCCAGAGGCAGCGGGCAGAGGAGAGGTTTGCACAGCTTGAGTGTACCATCTCGGCTGAGCTACAGGCTTGCCGGGAGGTGCAGCGGTTGTCCAGCCAGGCCTTGCAGGAGGAACTCCGTGTTACACGTGCTACCTTGCAAGAGGAAGCACGTGTATCACGGGAGGTTCTGCATGCAGACCTACGTCACATCGCCACACAGAACCAGGCTCACCCGTCCGGCAGACTTGCTGCCGACGAGGGGCAAGCTGCGGCTAGGCGTTGCCAGGCTACTGTGCCACGTCCTCCTTTCCAGTATGAGCCAGACTCGGACGACCATCTATCTCCCACATAGGTCGTGCTGTGCAGGCGTTGAGCCCATGGAGGTGTTTTTTTTTGGCTCAGCATCATCGCATGTGGATGTTGAGCAGCACCCTGTACCTCCCCCCTCCTGGGTGCCTCCCCTCCCCCCCGGGTCGTATGTGGCCATTTTTGATTTTTCTTTTAGTTTAGTTAGTTAAGTTTCTGTTTGATAGTTAGTTTAAATAGGTAATGTAGGTTTTCCATAGTTAGTGTAATTAGTTAATAGTTGATTTAGTTTAAAATTGCTAGTCTATTGTGCTTTCATGTGACGGTGCGGTGCTTTGTGGCTTTTGAAGGCATCCACTGCCTGTTCCAGCTGGGCCCTTCATGGTTGTCTTGTGTATGTGTTTGCTGCTTGGGTTCCTTGACTCACATATGCCACTCCTGCCTCCCTTATCCATGGGCTCGCAAGGATGGTTCGGTGTTACAGCATTTTACACAAGGGCATTGGACTGTCATATCTGTGGCATGTCTGGTGCTGTGTGACTTGTGTTGACACCCCTAGTGGGGATGATTTAGGTGTCATTGTCCACTGTTCAGCTTTTGCTAGATGGGGTGTATCATGATTAATGTGGACATTGATTGCTATGCATTGTGTAGTATGTTTCATTTCTTTCCTGTACATGTGCTTGTTGCAATTCATGCTGTAGATAGTGTTCCACACTTTGTAGGTGAAAGACGGACTGATGGTGTGATTTGTGATGTGACTCTCTGACATGGTCAAGTAATGAGATGCCTGATGAGACACACACAGATGACTCTGAAGCATTAATCATGTGTTCCATGCCCTTTCTGCAGGGGGATGAGCCTCCAGAGCACCTTAGCCAGCAGACATGTCCCATTGGACGACGGAATTCTGGACCCGTTTGTTGGTGCCCACATGCACATGTGTGCAGAAGCAGAGGCACAGTGATTGCAGACCCACATCCCAGAACTACTGACATGTTCCAAGGAACTCCAGGCAAGGTGAGCATCACAGGGGGGCCACGACACAGCAAAGCTTGCACCAGGCGAGTTGCACATGCAGGCTTAGTCACAGCACTGAGGGTGAGCTTAGACGAATATTGGTGTTGAAGCACACAATGCAGCTCAGATGTGTTTGTGGACTGATGGCTGCTGATAGTAGGGTTGTCTGGGACACATGCAGGGGCAGTGGCACATGCCCTCCGGTACACCAAGGTCCATTGAGCCACTTGTATCAACCATGTAGTCTTCTGAGGTATGGAAAGGGGCAGCTCACAGGGACATGCAGCAAGGGACATACTCGGGTGCAGAGCATGTCTTTTCCACGTACTTCATGATAAATGCCCTGCCAACTTTGTTTCGGTCATGGTGGTACGCAACTTGCTCTGTAGTCATGGCTTGCTATATGGGTCTGTCTGCTTACCCTGGGAACATTGCATGTTGTGTGAATTGTGACACATTGGTGTTCCATTTGCCATGCACCCAGCAGCGGCTGCCTTACTGCATTGACTGTGTATGACCCGTCACAGGGGTGATGTTATATATGGGTACGAAGCATCAACCACAGATTGTCTGTTTGTAGAGTAGTCTGTTGCTATGGGGCATGTTTGGTGTTGTGTTTTTGTGCAATTGGCACGTACAGGTTGTTGACTGTGTCTCTCTTTGCAGCATTGCAGTGCTCCTGTAACCGGACCTGAGAGTGCGCAGGCAGGAGGCCAGCACTCAAAACCAGAGCTAAGTGTCTTGTTGTTTTTCTTACAAACTGCTCTGCATAGGCTTGCTGGGGAGTGTACTGATGCATGGATGTATGTGTGGTTCAATTTGGTATGTTATTTTCGCCCTAATCACCCGTGATCCTATGCAATTTTGAAACCTGTACCCTCTACCCGGTGTTCCTGCTTCCCATGCCTATCCAAGCAACGTTCCCTGACCCTCTTTCCCCACTGGGGTTGATGATGCCTGTGTAAGCCCCGAACTTGCAGGCGCCAAAACCCTAGAGGGGGTGGTTGGTTCGTACCACTCCTGAGCCTGGACTACAGAAGGCCATGACAATGATGTCCAAGTCTGTTTGGATTGTGTATGTGTTCATGCAGGTTGTACATTTACGTGCATTCCCTAGTTTCATGTGTCATTCCACCTCCCCTCTCCTGCCGCTCATTCCAGTCATCCAGTGTGTCAACACCTGTCCCGACTGCATATCCCTGAACCTCCTTCCCCACCAGGGTCTCAGGGGACTGTGTGAGTTTGACCTTGCAGGCACCCGGGACATGGTGGGGGTGGTTGTTTCGTGGCACTCCCACGCCTGTACAGGGGACCTCTGACAGTACACATCCATTCATGGTGCATCATCCTATGTCATGTACCACACATGTCTCACATCCTGTCGTGACATTGTTTTGCTGTGCTACCTTGGTTGTTGCATCATTGTGGTAGTACTTGGCCTTTGTGAGGTACTGCTACGTCAAGTCATATACTGGAGGGTGTTTGGGTTCGTTTTTATGCCTTGGATTTTGTGTTTTCGGAAATGAGTGTGTATTCTGAGGGTTCAGGCATCTTTTTACACACAAGTTGGGAGATGGTGACGAAGGGTAAAGGTGATCCTGTGGCCAGGTGGAATTGAGGTTTGGGGGCTCCATGACCCAGGTGCAGTTGTTCAGTGGGTCATGGACATTTGTGAGGGAGGGGGGGGTTGTTGTTGATTGTTGCCTTGCCCTGCAGTGTGATGGGAACTCTGACATAGTAATGGTGGTATCCCATGTAGATGTTGTGTTCTGCTGATCAATGCCTGTTCCATGTGTTGTGTTTTCCTTTCAGGTGTGAGGGGATAGTTGTGGTTTGACATGCTGGGGTGTACACATGGTGGATGTTCACATGTGATGTGTAGGGAACACTGATGGTCACTTGAGTGCACATGAATATGTGGAGTGCATGTCCTTGCAGAACCACACACTTGCACCCTGATGCACTACATGTACTCCCACCCTTGCATATACACGTGTACACTGTTTGCCTTCTGGTGCCCACTGTGTCCCGGCAGCACATGTTCTGTGACCGATCATGGATCCAGTACATGCCTGATTTGATGTTTGACGTGGTCTGTCACTTAGATGTGATGCTCAGGGTGTGCATCACACACAATGGTTGTTCACTGTGCTGTGCACTGAGCAGTGTGATGCAGGAGTAGGACACTGCACACATGAGCTGCAGTGTTGATTTTGCAATGCATGATGTGCATGTAGACAGGCATTCATTGTGATGTTACGTCTACGACTGTTGTAATGCATTTTGAAATGACTTATTTTGGGTGGAAGGTTGTTGGTCTGTCATTTCATCTGGGTCAGGCAGCAGTGTCCGATGCCACTGTGCATTTAGGACATGGCAATGTGTACCTTATCGTTACTGCATTGGTGTATGGGTATTGCGTGCCATGACATGTTGATGTTTGGGAGGGTTTGTGTGACATGACAGTGATGGCCATGGCCTGGTTTGCAGGTGTGTGTGATGCACACCTTGCATGTCCGTGTCATCCGCTTCTCAGAGCAACTAGCTGGGGGTAGATTTCTCTCCGCAGCAGGGCCCTCCCCCTGGAACAGACTTCCGGCCTGACTTGAACTTGAGGGGAATCATCTCCAGTTCTGGAAGCACCTCAAGTCCTTCCTCTTTGCTTCTGCTTGCTGTCTGCCTCTCCCTTGCAGAATTCTCCACTGGAACTGCACAGGAGCTGCAACTGGGCCATTCTCACCGACCTCGGTCCCTGGCCCAGCCACTCTCCACTTGCACTGCCTCCCTGGCAACCCCTGCACTGCAGTACTGTCTCTCTATCCCTACAGCCCTCCCTTCCCAGCACTTGTCTGCACTCACCTTTGTAGTTGCCACCAGGCGACCTATGTATTATTTTTTTGGCCTACTCCCCTGTACTGGACTCCCCCCCACCCTTCCCCTTGCACTTTTCCCATTCCCCCTACCCCTGCACTTGCACGATCCCAATGACACCTGGCCTAGTAGTACCGTTCTCTGTGTTCCCTTGTTCCCCCCTCCCTGCCTCATTGCGCCTTGGAATACTTGTGTATGGCCCATATCATGTCATATGTCATATGTGTGCCTTTTGGTCACACAGGATAGCTTGTGTTTAAGTAGCTAGGGATGCAGACGATGTGGCACTTCCATGGCAACTATCTCAGGGTGGTAAGGTTGTGACAGTTGACTGTCTCTTTGTCATCATCGATTGTCATCTGGTATGTGCCAGGCCTGTGTGCACTCCGCAGGGGTGGGAGTTTAGGTGAAAAATGTGGCCACAAGCTGGGTCCGGGCTTCCTCGCCACGTGCCCTGTCCCCTCCCATGGGCAGCGCCTGTGGTTGGGGATGTGGGGGCACCACCATGTCCACCGGGACGCCCTGCCGTGTTGCAACATTGTGCAGGACACATGCTGCCACAATGATCCAGCACACTATTGGTGGTGCATAGAGTAGTTGCCCACCAGAGCGGTCAAGGGAGCGGAAACGTGACTTGAGCACTCCGAATGTGCGCTCCACTATGCCCCTGGTTGCAATATGGGCGGCGTTGTATCTTACCTGGGGTGGTGTGGTGGGGTTCCGGATTGGCGTCATCATGTGGTTGCTCAGAGGGTAGGCACTGTCCCCTGTGGAGATGATAATAGTTGAGATTATTAGGGTTTGGATATTTGTCTGTGTGTGACTTGCATGCATGTGCAAGGGCATTTGTACTGACCTAGGAGCCATGTGTCGCCATGCTGCCCAGCTTCCAGGGCCCGGCTCAGGGCGGACATTCTGTATATGAAACTGTCATGGGTGGAGCCAGGGTAGTTTGCATAGACAGAGGTGATGATTCCCTTTGCATCACATACCACCTGTACATTGATGGAATGCCAGTGCTTGCGGTTTCGGTAGATGTGCTCAATGGCGCTAGGTGGACGTAGGGCCACATGGGTGCAATCTATGGCACCGAGCACTTTGGGGAAGTGTGCCACCCTGAAAAAATCCAGGACAACGGCCTGCCTTTCTGCGGGTGTTCTGGGCATGTATATGTGCCTGCGGACTGAGGGGCGCGCTGTCATGATTGCCAGTACCTGGTGTAGGCAGCGTGACTGCGTGGCCTGTGAGACCCCCCCACTATGGCAGTGGACCGCTGAAATGACCCAGTGGCCAAAAAATGCAGGACATTGAGCACCTTCTCCAAGGGGCTCAATGCTTGGGAGCAAAGGGTGGGGGATGTGAGGTCATCTTCCCACTCCCTGACCAGGTCTAGGATGATATGGGGTGGAAACCTATACCTGCCATAGACCTGGTCGTCAGGCATCCCAAAAAGGCTTGTCCGTGTTGCGAAAATGCGTGCCCTGGCTATTCTCCTCCTCCTGCGGTGTCCCACGATCAGTGCAGCGACAAATGGGGCATTCATCGTAGCTGTATATACGCGTTTGTTGTTTGCGCGCACTTTTATGCTGTGCGCGGGGACGCTTCCGTGGCAGATGCGTTGACGCCTGTGCACGTCTTTTGCCGTGCGCGTGTTTCCCGTGTTCGGATACGGTCCGAGTGTCATCGCGTGTGATCGGAGGGGAGTGTGCGTACACGCAAGTGGCCTGGGTACGTGTGTTTCGGGGTGCCCGGGAAGTTCCACACGCGATTAGCCTGGGTACATGTGTTCCGGGGTGCCGGGAACTTTCACACGCGATTGGTGGAAATCCACGTGTGTTGTGTCATCACGTGCATTGAGGGAAACACCTGCGCGTGTCACGTCACTTACGCGCATAAGCCCTTTCCTCGTATTACACGCGGATGTGCAGTTTTTCACGCGCGCTGAAATGCGCATGCACGTCTGTACGCATCACGTCACAGGGGCGCTTGTGCTTGAGGGGCCTTTGGTCCAATGAAATCGCATATGCGTGCTGACACGCTTACGCGCTAAGGGCCTTTCCTCGAATTACACGCTGACGTGCAGATTTTTCACGTTCCAAATCACTCCATATCAAGCTGGCCACGCGAAAACACACAGAAGACCACGCTCCTGCCCAGAAGGCCGAATTACTGCCCCCCAGTGCCCTGAGCAGCCTCCCACGTGCCATCTGCTGCTGCCTGCCTGCCTGCCTGCTGCCACCGTGCCCTGCCATTTGGTGCCTGCACATCAGCCATCTGCAGGTGTCCAGTTGCTGTGCCCACCCCTGCTGGAACAGAAGACTCCCGACTCAGAGACATCGCTCCACAACCCAGCCCCAGGACCCAGTTGCCCACCCACTCCTGCCCCTGGGGTTGCCATGTCGGGCACATCAACATCTGGCACCAGTGGCAACCCCCGGCCAGAGGGGCACCAGTTTCAGTGCCACCGAAGTTGGTGTCCTGGTGGAGCAAGTCCTGGGGCAGTATGATGCCCTCTTCGGATCGTCCCGCGCCAACAAGGAAGGACGGGAGAGGATCTGGGCCGACTGTGTGGGTGCCATCAACGCGGAGGGGGTGGCAACCCGCACCATCCAGAAGGTCAAGAAGCGCTGGGAAGACTTGAGGTCCAGGACCCTCATGAAGGCCCGGCGCCTCGTGGAGGGGGGCTGGGGCCGCATGAGTTCCATCCAGATGAGGGTCCTGGGACGCGCACACCCAGCACTCCACGCCCAGGTCCTTGAGAGGGAGACCCGTCTGGAGTTGAGCGGTAAGTGGCCAAGCATTGCTGTGTGAGACAGGGCATGTTGCAGTGTGCTGGTTGTCTGATACTTGCCTGCATGTGTGACATAGGCCATGTACGCATGTATGTGTGCAGGGACATCATGGGAATGCATGTGCGACCTGTAATGTGTGAACCGCATGGTTGTTGCATGTGTTTGAATGCGACATGGGGAGCCCTGTGCAGATCGCACACATGAGAGCATGGCAGTCTCTGTTCCTGGACATGGGTGGGGGCGAGGGATGGGTGCTGATGCCAGATGCATATGTGGTATCCATGTCTGTGTGCCTGACCTGCGTGTCTGTGACTTGTGAGTGCCATGGATGCATGACAAATGTCTGTGACAATGTACAGATTCACTGATGCAGCCTAGTCATCCTTGTATGCACTGTGATTGGGGTGTACGGGGCCAGATGGAGGTGAAGTGTGTGCATGTGATAGGCATGACCCATGATGCATGTGAGTCCCATTACATTGTATGATTCGAGACTCCATTGGACATGCATTGAAATGTCCATGGCACGCACCATGACTGTCACTGTGTGTGTTTTGCCTGGACTGACAGATGTGTTGTGGTGTGACATGATGGAAGTGTACTTTGACAGTGGCACTCATCTGCTATTGCTTCCTGTCTAGGGTACCATTGTACAGTACCCTGATGCTTGTGTTCTATGTCTCCCTCTACGCAGCGGCTAGTGAAGGAGAGGGCGGAGACGGCGCTGTGGAGCAAGGCGGCGGGGATGCCCCCACGGCTGCAGCGGAAGGGGTGGGTGAGCCCCCACAGGGGCCTGCTACGGCGGTAGACGGCGAGGAGCCATCCAGGTTGGTGGTTTCCACAGAGGAGGAGGAGGCCGCCACTGAGGCGCACATGGGGCCTGGTGGGGGCATCCCTGCTGGTGCAAGTGGTGCAGTCCAGGGGCAGGGGCAGGAGGCAGCACAGGTCACCGTGGAGGGGCCTGTGCATGTCGCTGTCCCTGAACCTGTGGGTGCACCACCTTGCACCAGCAGGGATGCCCCGTCCCAGGCCCGTCCGCAGGTAGAGGGGATGTTCATGTCATCTGACTCCCCTCCACCTGCGGACGAGGGGACCCCTGGCTGTGTGGAGAAGGTCCTGATTGGGGTCGCGATGCGCACGGCTGTGATTCGTGATGCCGTGCGTGCTTCCCAGGAGGAGCACGCACGTCATCACGAAGAGCACTGTGCCGACGTGGCCCAATTGGGATCGGCCATGTTCGGGGGTTTCCTGCATGTGTCGGCCAATCTGGCGGCCCTCTCCTCCTCTGTGGAGACTATACGCCAGTCGTTCTCCTTGCCGTCTTCCCGCCCAGATGCCACCAGGGCCCCCTGTGGACCTGCCCTGACCAATGCAGCCAGCTCGGTGGGGATCCCATCCCTGCCACAGTCGGGAGTCAGAGGTCCAGCAGGGGTGGACAACACGGCAACTGGACCCCAGCAGATGGAGGATGTGACGGCATCATCGGGCAGGGCACGTGCACGACGGCGTCAGAGGCAGTGGCGTCGGAGGCAGCAGCAGGCTCGACGTGGGAGGCATCATGGCTCGGGGCCATCAAGATCAGAGGGGCAGGCATCGGCCGGAGGGCAGGAGAACCCTGGGATGGTAGTGTCTTCCGTGTGGGAGCAGTTGGTCCAGCGGATAGGTGCGGAGCGGCAGCGGGCGGAAGAGGAGCGGCTCACCATGGTCAGGGCGGAGTTCTCCATGCGTCGGGCGTTGAGGCGGGCTGAGTGCCTCGAGGAAGCTCGCAGGGAGTTTGAGGTGAACATGGGGTTATCCCTGCGAGACCTCGGGGCCAGGACAGAGTCCCGCCTCCAGGACATCGACATGGAGTTCGATGATGCCCTGGCCGGCAACATCACAGAGTGAGCCGCAGGACTTGCCCGCTGCCATTGTATATAGTTCTTTAGTTAGTTAGTGTTAGGTTTCCTTTATTTTTTGAGATTTTTTTGGACCGCTCGGACAATGGCCACTTTTCTGTATATAGTTTTTTTATTAGGTAGTAGTAGGTTTCATTTATAGTGTTGGGCTCATGGACCCTGGAATATTCTTGTGTATAGTTGGATTTTTTAAAAAACATTTTTTTGATTTATATTTGCGTTCACCATGAGGCAATGGTTTATCATTATTTTTTTTCACCATGATTTTGCTTTGGACAACATTAGTTTTTGGATTCCTTTGTTTTTTGGTTTTTTACATTACTTATCGGACATGGACAGTTTATTTTGTTATCCCCATTGTTGTATGTTTGATTTGTTTACTTCTTTTTCTTCGAGAATACATGTTTTTATAACTTTCTTTTGTGGTATTTTCTCATTGGTTTCATGCATGTCATGATATGGGTTTTGACATTCACTTGCACCCATTGTGTATGTGTGTGTGACGGACATGTGTTCATTTACATACTTGCCATTGGGGTTGTATCATGTAATAGCATTTGCTATGTGGGTGGATGCAATCCTTGGCTGGGTGTTTGTGCTGGGTATGCTGCCCATTACTGCCATGATTGTGTATCGTCAGGACCTGGGGGCAGGGGGACATGGTTGGGGGCCTGCTGGCAGGTGCCCCACAGTTCTGGGGGGTGGGGGTGCAAGGGGACATGAGTTGGACATGGGTGGGGTCCTGCTGGCAGGTGACCCACAGTGCTGGGGGGTGGGTGTGGTGGGGAACATGAGTTGGACATGGGTGGGGGCCTGGTGGCAGGTGCCCCACAGTGCTGGGGGGTGGGGGTGGTGGGGAACATGAGTTGGACATGGGTGGGGTCCTGCTGGCAGGTGCCCCACAGTGCTGGGGGGTGGGGGTGGTGGGGAACATGAGTTGGACATGGGTGGGGGCCTGGTGGCAGGTGCCCCACAGTGCTGGGGGGTGGGGGTGGTGGGGAACATGAGTTGGACATGGGTGGGGGCCTGCTGGCAGGTGCCCCACAGTGCTGGGGGTGGGGGTGCAAGGGGACATGAGTTGGACATGGGTGGGGTCCTGCTGGCAGGTGCCCCACAGTGCTGGGGGGTGGGGGTGGTGGGGAACATGAGTTGGACATGGGTGGGGGCCTGGTGGCAGGTGCCCCACAGTGCTGGGGGGTGGGGGTGGTGGGGAACATGAGTTGGACATGGGTGGGGGCCTGGTGGCAGGTGCCCCACAGTGCTGGGGCGTGGGGGTGGTGGGGAACATGAGTTGGACATGGGTGGGGGCCTGCTGGCAGGTGCCCCACAGTGCTGGGGGGTGGGGGTGGTGGGAGACATGAGTTGGACATGGGTGGGGGCCTGCTGGCAGGTGCCCCACAGTGCTGGGGGGTGGGGGTGGTGGGAGACATGAGTTGGACATGGGTGGGGGCCTGTTGGCAGGTGCCCCACAGTGCTGGGGGGTGGGGGTGGTGGGGGACATGAGTTGGACATGGGTGGGGGCCTGCTGGCAGGTGCCCCACAGTGCTGGGGGGTGGGGGTGCAAGGGGACATGAGTTGGTGTTCATTAGTTCAAGGAGACATGTGCCTTTGCTGGGGGGTATGCCCATGTTGGGTGGGCTGCCTGCGGGACATGACCAGGGATGCAGGGTAGTCCCCTGTGGTGTGGGCTGCCTGCAGGGGCCGTGGAGGGTGTACAGGGAACACCTGGGAGGACCCACACTGTCAAATCACATGTAGGACTCCCCGGCACCCCTGAAATACACGTACCCTGCTGAAATTGCGTGTGGAACTTCACGCACACCCCGAAATACACGTACCCTGATGGAATCGCGTGTGGAACTTCACGCGCACCCCGAAATACACGTACCCTGCTGGAATCGCGTGTGGAACTTCACGCGCACCCCGAAATACACGTACCCTGATGGAATCGCGTGTGGAACTTCACGCGCACCCCGAAATACACGTACCCTGCTGGAATCGCGTGTGGAACTTCACGCGCACCCCGAAATACACGTACCCTGCTGGAATCGCGTGTGGAACTTCACACGCACCCCGAAATACACGTACCCTGATGGAATCGCGTGTGGAACTTCACGCGCACCCCGAAATACACGAACCCTGCTGGAATCGCGTGTGGAACTTCACGCGCACCCCGAAATACACGTACCCTGATGGAATCGCGTGTGGAACTTCCCGCGCACCCCTGAAATACACGCGCCCAGGCCAATCGCGTGTGGAACTTCCCGCGCACCCCTGAAATACATGCGCCCAGGCCAATCGCGTGTGGAACTTCCCGCGCACCCCTGAAATACACGCGCCCAGGCCAATCGCGTGTGGAACTTCCCGCGCACCCCTGAAATACACGCGTCCAGGCCAATCGCGTGTGGAACTTCCCGCGCACCCCTGAAATACACGCGCCCAGGCCAATCGCGTGTGGAACTTCCCGCGCACCCCTGAAATACACGCGCCCAGGCTATTCGCGTGTGGAACTTCCCTACACGCGCCCAGGCTATTCGCGTGTGGAACTTCCCGCGCACCCCTGAAATACACGAGCCCAGGCCAATCGCGTGTGGAACTTCCCGCGCACCCCTGAAATGCACGCGCCCAGGCCAATCGCGTGTGGAACTTCCCGCGCACCCCTGAAATACACGCGCCCAGGCTATTCGCGTGTGGAACTTCCCGCGCACCCCTGAAATACACGCGCCCAGGCCTATCGCGTGTGGAACTTCCCGCGCACCCCTGAAATACACGCGCCCAGGCCAATCGCGTGTCGAACTTCCCGCGCACCCCTGAAATACACGCGCCCAGGCCAATCGCGTGTGGAACTTCCCGCGCACCCCTGAAATATATGCGCCCAGGCCAAACGCGTGTGGAACTTCCCGCAAACCCCTGAAATACACGCACCCAGGCCAATCGCGTGTGGAACTTCCCGCGCACCCCTGAAATACACGCGCCCAGGCTATTCGCGTGTGGAACTTCCCGCGCACCCCTGAAATACACGCGCCCAGGCCAATCGCGTGTGGAACTTCCCGCGCACCCCAGTGATACACGTAGCCCGCTTGCTGTGCTGGTACAGGGTTAGCGCAGCCCTTTGCGCTGGATTGGGTATGTTGATGGCTTTTCCCTGCGCGGGAGGCGTTCTTGGGGGCGTAACTGGCGCTCCTGCAGGGTCGCTGCGCCACTGTGCGCCACGGCTGGTTTTGGTGGCTGGAATCCATGAATACGCTGTGCGCGGAAATGGATTTCAGCGCACGCGGCTGGCGCAGGGATTCGCACGCGCACACTGTGCGCCAGCCGCGTGCGCCACTTGTGCGCTGAATTCTATGAATTACCCCATAAAAGTGCTGGTTATTTTGCTTACCAGCACTTTAAATCTATCAGCAAACCACAAGTATCCAGAAACAGAGTTGCCGGTATTGCCAGTGCCGGTGTTACCAGCAGTTTGTTTGGCGATATTAGTATTACCAGCACTAATGTGCAGGTAACACCAGCAAATAGCTGTTGTTGCCGGTATTACAGTTTCCAGCAGGGGTATGTGTGTGCGCCCGTGGACTCAGGATATTGCATTATTTCCGGTGATCACCCCGCTGGTAACAGTGATAATAGCATGTCCGTAATACTGCTGTTTTACCGGCGTACTCGTAATGAGCCCCAATGTATCCAATGTGTAAAAAGATCACTGATTAACTTCGAAGTGGTTCCCTTTATCTGCAAACTTACTGAATTGAAATGAAAGACCCACGTGGCAAGAGTCCATATAAGTAGAATTCACCTCTCTAGGCACACCAGACAGACCGTGTATTACTACTGCTGTGAGTGACCCTACAAAACTAACAGACATACGAGACATAACAGTATTCATAAATTTCTCCGCAGTAGCAGATACTGTAGATGTCAGTGCACAAGCCACAGGTTCCCCAATAAATACAGCCAGGTTGCTATTCCAAGTATGTTCTTCCTTTACTTGATTCAGAATCGTGATATTCGAGGAGCATGTGCCTTTTTTTCTTGGTTTATTGTGCACTGTTTTGTGTAAAAAGATAGCTCCACAGCCTGTTTCCTCTGCCAAAATCTGTGGGCAAGGCATAATGTCTGAAGGATAATCAGCCCTGTTAACTTGTGCTAGGTCCTTGTTTCTAAAGTTTGCAGTGGGTCTGCAGATCCGAATGTCCTAGCATGCGCTAAAAAATCCCAGGTTAGAGTGGGAAATCAGAGGAAAGGAAGCCACTGTGCAGGTGTTGAATTGAAGATGAGTGTGGTCATCATAAGCCATGTAGTGATGTGTGAGTTGTAAGTTAGTCAGTATCTCTTCTATTTAAATTACTGGCATTGCTCACCCTCTGGTTTTCGGAGCAGAGTTGAGGCCACCTGAAAACAACAGAATTAATTATTTACCAGAGAACAATCTTTCAAACATGCAGACATGGCAAAAGCTGCAAGACAATATCAGTAGCCTTACTGCACTTGACTACATGACCCTTTGTTCAGCCGGTAGCATGGATCACTAATGTAATTTACACTTCTATGATAGATTAACAATATATATAATACAGGGTGGTGGTAGTCTCCCTATAGTCAAGGTTAGTCGGAGTTACATAGGAAATTCACAAAATGAATTGCTAATAACCTTTGAACCCTGTGACGGATTTGGCTGATATTTTTCAGACAATTGTTGATGTCTGCCACCCCACAGCCTTCACCGCACCCCACCTCCTTCTTCCTACCCCAGGGATTGGAATGTTTGGGGATATATCTTTGAAAAATAAAAACAGTTATTAAGAAAACAAAAAAGTGTGCTGAACATTTCGAACAGAGACACAGACAAATCCCCAAATGTTCCCCCAAGAATTAATTATACAAAGGTATCTATATTGTATACTTTTTACATTGTCTACACTTTGGAACCTACCCACATGCTAAAGTGTGTAGCAAGGGGGGAAATATGCTGAACATTTCAAACAGCACACACACATATCCAAGCATTTTAGACCGCTTATGAAAAAATGCTTTAAAAAAACAAAATTAGAAATTGTTTCATTTAATACTTTTTACATCGTCCACACTATGGAACCTACCCACATGCCAATCGTCCAGATGGTAGCATGTTGGTAAGTGTGATGAACAGTTTGAACAGACACACATACACACACACATCCACACATTTCCCCCAAATAATATATTCAACAAAGGTATATTTATATTTTATACTTTTTTTACATTGTCTACACCATGGAACTTACCCACATGCCAAATTTCAGGAATGTAGCATGTTGGGAAATATGCTGAACACTTGGAACAGGCACACACATATCCAAGCATTGCAATGAGCTTAAACAAATGCTTAAAAAATACATTTGAAAAATGTATCTTTTGTACTTTTTACATTGTCTACACCATGGAATTAACTAATTTGCCAAATATTAGGTTTGTAGCATGTTGCGAAGTATGCTGAACAATTCAAACAAACACAAACACATATCCACTAATTTCCCTTTTATATATATAGAAGAATAGCAGGTGTACCCATGCTTTGCACAGTCATTTCTACTTCAGTCCTAGTTTGAAGTTTTGTTAATGAACTGAACCAATGCTTTTTTGTAGACAATATTAGGGACAATGAACTGCTGAGGTTTTCATGAACTGCTGAACTTTAGGAACAATGAACGTAGAACTACGGCATAACTACAGCGCAATGAGTCATATGGCAGGGGTAAGCATTGCAGACCGCTTAAATAAACATCTTAAAATAATTGAAATCTTTTTATTTAAACTTTGTAAATTGTCTACGCCATGCAACCTAACCACATGCTAAATTTGAGGTTTGTTGCATGTTGTGAAGTATGCTAAACATTTTGAACAGACATTCACATATCCTCAAATTTCCCTTTTACATATATATAGATAGATAGATATATAGATTAAGAATTCATGCTTGGTTTCAGATAGAGCAGAACTGTGTAATTATTGCAATGCTTTTATTTTGCAGTATTTTTGTGTATATGGATTTGACACTGTACATGATTTAAATAATATTACAATGTACCATCTCCAATGCTTATAATATTTTGATAAATCTGTAGTGCCTTGTCTAAATGTATCATCTTTTATGATTAATTGTTGTGAAAAATGACAGATGAATGCTCAAATGCATAGTCACTGGGAAACTGTGGCTCTACCCAATTATACAATATACACAACTAGCCCCTGACACGTCTTGCTCTCCCACATCCCCTCTGTCAATGTCCCACATGGGGAATTCTGCAGCCTGCCATTGGCACTTCCATGTATGCCTCAGTCTTGGAACAACTGGACAATGGGGGTCTTTACGAGTTTGCCAGTAAACAATAAAAGTGCTGGTAATTCTGTTTGCCAGCACTTTTCATGTATCGTCAAACCACAAGTAAGCAGGAACACAATTGCTGGCATTACTGGTGCCAGTGTTACCAGCAGTTTGTTTGCCATATCAGTTTTACCAGCACTAATCTGCAGGTTATACCAGCAAACAGCTGTTGTTGCCGGTTTTACTGTTTTTCCGGCGGGGGGATGTGCCCGCTCCCGCAGACTTGGGATATTGCAGTATTTCTGGCGATCACCCTGCTGGTAACGGTGATACCGCACGTCGGTATTACTGCTGTTTTACCTGCATACCTGTAATGAGCCCTGATGTATTCAATGTGTAACCAGATCTCTGGATTTCCCAAAAGGCCCCCCATGTTTGATTCGCAGACTTTTAAGGGCCTGCGGACAGCGTGGTGAAAACATTTTTAAAAAATCAGCATTTCACTTGTCAAACTCACTAAACAATCTCTGGGGATGTGGGGGGGTGTGGATTGGATTGGATGTGGTCATAAGAAACCAATAAATGGGTTGTTTCATCAATGATGTCATCAATAATATTTGTGATGCCATCTTTGATGTCCCGGGTGTTAGTCTTAGCAGTGCACGGTGGTGGGCGAGTTATGGTTGCTTAGCGTACCATACCTGGCGAATTTCAGGGGTTTTTCGATTTTCCTTGTAACCATAACATCCTTTTAACAACGTTTCTTTACTGAATTTCATGGGTTTTTATTAGTGCAATATAACCATAACATACCTTTAACAAAGTTTTTTCATTGAATTTCATAGGTTTTTGTTAGTGCAACTTAACCAGAACATCCCCTTAACAACGTTTTTTCATTGAACATATATATATATATATTACACGGCCTGCGGTAGCGGGCGTGTAGTGATGGTTAAGTTGCTAAACCCACAGGAAGAGCACTTTTTGGGCCGCTTATAACTTTGTTCCCCCTGGACGAATCCTCACCAAACTTTGCAAAAAAAATACATGGCAAGTTTGGTGAGGTTTTGTCAAGGGGGGCAAATTTATAGGGGTGATCCCAATTTTTTTTTTTCCATAGACATAATGGAAAAAACCGTTGCTCATGCCTACAGCCCAAACCGTTGTAAATCCGTCCAGTAGTTTTCTCTAAAACGGGCTAAATGTAATTGTGATATCGGGGCTCGGTCCGCGGACATATTTCCCTGTTCGGTCCACGGACAGTAATCAGATTGGCCAATCGGTTGATGTGAAGTCAGTGGTCATAGTGTGCACCCACTGATTGGATGGGGAAAAGCGTGAAATGCGTCAGTTTTCTTGAAACGCCTACCATGTTGTATTCGCTGACTTTTTCCGGTGTCTGCGGACACAGCGGTAGAAAATAAAACGCAACATTGCACTTTTCAAACTCAACAAACAATCCCTGGGGAAGTGGGGTGATGAGGATGGGATGGGATATGGCCATAAGAAGCCAAAAAATGAGTGTTTTCCATCCCCGAAGTCCACAAACACTCCAGATGTCCTAGGATATCTATGCCTATTTATGCATTACAGGGTTGGTGAAAAGCAGTTATTGGATGGCTTATAACTTTGGCGCCACTCAATGAAACTGCATGTAATTTTGGAATTTCAATCAATCTAGACCTAATTGTGAATGGTTTTGCAAAGTTTGATGGGAGTTAGTCAAGAGGGGGCAACATTAGAGGCTGGGTCTCAAAATATTGAAAAGGCATAAAAATGTGGTGCCTTTTGACAAATCTGCACGGCAGTTGGCAAAACGATTTTGGATCTAGATATAGATGGTTTTGCAAAGTTTGGTGAGATTTTCTAAAGTGGGGCAAAATTAGATGGGGGGTCTCAATATTTTTAGATAGCTCATAACTTTGTTGTCATTTGACGAATGTGGATAACAATTTGAGAAAGATTATAGACCCAACCTTCAATTTTTTGTGTAAAGATTCAATGGATTTTGTCAAGTGGGGGCTAAATTATATGACTATTCTCTATACATACATTTTGACACTCTTGAAAAAAGAAAACATGGGAGGATTTCATGCAAACTCGTGTAAGGAGCATTGACAAGGACCTTAAAGCATGGTTTTGCAAATGTGCCGGTGTTTTATTTTTTGACAAGTGTCATAATGTAGGTACAAAGAATAGTGATATACCTTTGGTGACTGAAGTATAGCCTGGCCATGACCGCGATGGACAAAAAATGGGGTTAAAGTGGCCATGTAAACATGGGACCAGCTACGTGGTAATGTTATTCGAAAGTAGGATAGGTTTGAAAGGGAAGAAAAAGTGCTCCTGGCAATATGGCCATAGGGTTCTGAAAGCTGCCATGGAAAGGCAATAGGGACTCTATTCGGAGCCGTGCCTTCTCTTTCCCTGGTGGCCATCTTGGAAAAGGATTTTGGAAAATCAATTTTTTAGCACCCCTGTTTCCCGCTTTGGGAACCAGGGGTGATAATGGCCTTTATCCCCCTTTTCAGGGGCTGCAATGGAGGATAATGGTCCAGAGCCCTTGTTATTTATTTATTTATGTATTTATTTATTTATTTATTTATTTATTTATAATGCACCAAAGCCTACAGGCATCAGAGCGCACACAGAAACACTTTACTTGGGCCAATAACTTGGGCTGCCAGCCCGTTAGCCCCCGTTCCGGTCCCTGGAACGGGGGATGACCGTCACATTAGTCCCATTAGCATAACACAAAATGCTAATGGAAATGTTGGAAAAACGTATTGAGTCTATGTACTTGTAAAGTAGAAGGAGTCTATAAGATTCTTTTTAGTTCTATTTTTGAACTGTGAAAGGTGGTTTCCAAAGGAACCTTTCATTTGTTGTTTTAAAAAAAAGAAAATGTGCAGGAGAGGTTAGAACGGAAGGTGAGGAGGAAAATGAGGCAAGAAGCACCAAGCACTAATATGAAGGGGCAGGTGGACAAGGGAAGATATTGCGCGTGTGTTACTTCTAAGGTAGTGGTCAGTGTTTCTCATGCTCTTAGATTACAGCTTCAAACACACGTCGAAATTGCTTCCCCCTGCAGA
Source organism: Ambystoma mexicanum (assembly GCF_040938575.1). Classification (NCBI taxonomy): domain Eukaryota; kingdom Metazoa; phylum Chordata; class Amphibia; order Caudata; family Ambystomatidae; genus Ambystoma; species Ambystoma mexicanum. The sequence goes on along the minus strand of NC_090924.1, from coordinate 710,852,560 downwards.
GTGGTGTGTTGAAGTATATACAGAGGAATGTTGGCTTCCAAAGATATGGATCAACAGCCTCTTTTATTGCTTACAAGTTAGCTGGTGGGATCTTGTCTCCCACAGAAGTGGGCTGTGTGGTTACGGTATTGGTTGAGGAAGATGATGGGGAGGAAGACATTTGTGATGCCATCTTTAATGTCCTGGGTGTTAGTCTTAGCAGTGCACAGTGGCGGTGTGAGTTATGGTTGCTTAGCTTACCCTAATTGGCAAATTTCTGAGGTTTTCAGTTTTACTTGAAACCATAACATCCCTTTAACAACGTTATTTCATTGAATTTCAAAGTTTTTTAATAGTGCAACTTAACCATAACGTCCCTTTACCAAAGTTCTTTCATTGAATTTCATAGGTTTTTATTAGTGCAACTTAACTATACCGTCCCTTTAACAAAGTTTTTTCAGTGAATTTCATAGGTTTTTATTAGTGCAACTTAACTATAAAAACCCTTTAACAACGTTTTTTGAAGGGTGAAGACAGAACCCTATGGCCATATTACCACAAGCACATTTTTTTCCCTTTCAAACCTATCCCACTTTTGAATAACTTTACCACCTAGCCTGTCCAAGGTGGCCATGGCCATTTTAACCCAATTTTTCATTCCTCAAGTCCCTTCGGATGGATCCATGTCCAAATACCGCTGTACATAGAGTGACATTGGGCGCCATCCCCTTTGTCATTTTCTGAGGGTCGCCTACACACCTCTCTCCCTGCTGCATATCCCAGCACCCTTCTTCCCCCTGCTACTCCACCCCTGATGTACGCCTGCCCTATCTACTTACTGACCACTCATTTCTTTATCTACGGTTTTGATCCCCACTCAACAGACCGGAAGCGCAACGCACTGTGCGTCAGCCTCTTCATGATGCTCTTTTGTGCATCACACTTTAGGCATGCAGTTTTGAGACCGCAATCGTTTAAGATTTTCAGTGAGAAGGTAGCGGAGGGGTTACCATATATTGAGAGCCACAGGTCTAATTTTAATGGCACCACTAATCTAACAGCATTTTTATTAATTCTGAACTGAAAAATGGGTGGAAGATCTTGGGATTATCAATGCCTTTGACAGGACAGTGTATTCAACCGCCCGAAGCATTGGAGACTTTGACACCCCCACAAATCTGAACCATAAAGCACAGTACCCTTGATTTTGCTTAATACACTCTCCGATTTACATGCACTTTATGCCTTTCCAAATAGTTCAAAAGATGAATGATGGAAGCATTCACCAGAGAGGAAAGTATTGCACAATGTGTAATATGACCAATACGCCTACAGTTTCTTTTAAGAAGGAAACACCTATTAAAATAAATGCATTTACCTTCTCAAATGTCCGATTGCTAAGCAAGAAAATGCAATCACTCCTCCTCTTAGTCCATATAACCAAAATTTAAGATGTTTCTATGTTAACAGACAGGCCTCTAGCTGCAACATAGAAAGCATAATGACCATTGAGGCATTGTAAATTCTAAGCAGTTATCGCCATTAGAAGACTGTCATTGCCATAGCTCAGCAGGGAAAGGTACTGACGGCCCCCACCAGTATTAAAGGAGGGGCAACAGCACACATCCCTGTTAACTCCCATTGTGGCCAACAATGTATTTGAGAAACTCACTTGCAATACCAAATCAGATACATGCTATTGTGACAGAATAGAAGAGCTATTCAGCATCAACCATGTTGGATCCAGAAATCAAAATAGATCGAATTGCTGGAGAAAAGAAATCATTTGGTGACCATTAGATAAACATGTATTGCCTACTCAATGGTTCCCAGACTCTCCCTGAAGCCGTCTTGGGTTTTTGCTGAAATGGTTTTGGCAAGACACCTTCATATTACACCCAATAATTGCACTGTGTGCGACTAATGAAAGCTGTAATCCAAAACTTCTGGAGAGTCAAAGGTTGCGGACCCCTGTCCTAGATGAACTCTTAGGATGACTCAGGTGGGCATTCAACATCCATGGGACGTGTGCTGGAGTAGGTTAGGGTTTGGAGAGATATTTTACGAACTGTGACTAGAAAGTCTGAAGATAAGCCTAGGTGGAGTTTAAAGTTCCTAACCTTTCCATCCCTTACCGAAACACCTGGTCTGAAATGTCCTAGAGGGAAACCCCTTGCACAGTGGTGATTGGCCCAGGTGCAGTATTGGTATCTGGTCAATAGCCTGGAAAAAGGGATGTTTAAGTCTATCCAGACAGCTTGCTCCCAGGGGTCACCCACATCCTGTGGTCCTAGCAAAGAGGTGTCTAGTGTGCCGGAAGTAACAGGAAATAGGATGGGAGGGGGGTGGGTGTGTGTGTGTGTGTGTGTGTGTGCCTGTGTGTGTGTGTGTTTTCATGAAGTAACCTGTCTGCCCCTAATATTTGCGCTTGTAAAATGATTGTACTTTTCTATTCGTTCAAATCAAATGGTTTAGGCTTTCAGATGGTTTAAAGCGATGGGTACAGCATATCTTTGGATTTTGAATGCACTATGACATGCAGTCTGATCTCTGCAGCCCAAACTCCAGAAACCACCCTCAAGTCTGTCCCTTACACCCACTGTTATAAGCCATCCAAAAACTGCTTTTCACAAACCCTGTAATGCAGCTATCCTCATGGATGCATGAAGTGCAGTAACCTTACATGTGGCTCCTGCTCAAAGTGGTCAGCAGCCATTTTGCCAATACACATTCCTCTTAAAAGCTATGATGCCAGAGGCTCAAAAGCAGAACACATATCTGCGCATTTCTTCAGCTATAGTTGCACCTACATGTCTATTGATGTTGTGAGATATTGGCCCTAAATTAAAAGAGGAAAATTAGGAATAGCATGGGTGTGGGGTTCGAGGCACTGTGCAAATTACAAACATGCCTCTTCAAGTGCTAAGTAAACCATATTTACAGAGTTAATAACGCTTTTGCATTCACTGCAACAGTGAATAATCGTACTGCCACCCGTCAGCTGTCGCAAAGCAAAAATGCGCAATGAAACCCCACATATAAAAACCTCAATGAAATTGCACCAATCGATTGCCACAATGGTGGATCCTGCATTGCTAGCAGTGATATTACTAATTTGAAGGGGGAGGGCCATAATCTACCAGACATGAACAACACAATTTGGGATGCCAGATGAGGGGGTGTATGGAACCCACTGCAGCCCCTCATGTTATCCTAGGCCTGGTCAGGGAGTGGAAAAATGACTTGCATCACACACCATGTGCCCACAGGCCATGGCACCTCTGGTCAAAGTGCTATCAGCCTTAAACTTCCTGACCACTGGATCAGTGCCGCATGCCATAGTCGGGGGTATACCAGCCCACATAATAATGGTGTCTCTGCCAAGTCTTGCGCTGCATCCTAGCACATGTGCATGTGCACATAGACATGCCAGACACTCAGCAGGCAAGGCAAAGAGTGTGCCAGGAATTGTATGCAGTCGCCCGCTTTCCCTGAGTCCTGTGTTCCAAGGATGCAATCCCCTCAGCCCCCCCGAGACACTAAGCACATTTTTCATAACAGGAAAAATTGTCACTTCATGAATGTGCATGTGCCAAGGGACACATCATTCGTGTGAATGCAAATTACCCAGGATGCACGTATGATAGCTACATCTTGTATCATTCCCATATACACCAGGCCCTGGCATTGGAAACTGTTGGCAGCACTTGGCTTCTTGGTGAGTATCAACCATCACACACACAAGCAGTCACATGCCACACAGAAACACAAGAAATGATACTACATGTAATCAAAAAGCGCTTGTTCTTTTTGCAGGGGATAGTGCCTACCTGCTGTCACAATTCCTGTTGACACCAATCAGGAATCCAGCCACCCCAGGTAAAGTGAGCTACAACACAGCATACATAGCCACTAGTAGCCTTGTGGAGTGCCCTTTCGGAGTGCTTAAGTCACTCTTCCACTCCCTTGACCACTCACGTGGCATATTACTATATGCACCACTTGTAGTACGCAAGATCATTGTGGCATGTTGTGTCCTGCATAATATAGCCACATATCCGGACATTACAATAGAGGTGCCGCAGGGCGTACACCCTTATCCACAGGCACCACCCAATCAGTAGCAGGCCAAAGAGCGTGGAACTGGGCACACGCAACCAGGTATACAAACCTACTTTACATAAATTACAACCCCTGTGGAACACACACACTAAAGCCACATCCCTGACTGTATTTATGTATTATTTGTAAAGTGCCAGCAGCACAGGCCCACAGACATAAGGGCGCTAGCACTAAACATAACAAACAAACCCAATCAACAGAAAAAAACGTCAAACCATACAGCACCAAAACATACAGCATAGGAGAAAATTAATGGAAAAGGAGGGGCTTCAGTTTCCACTTAAATATCTCCCAGTATTCTATGCCTTTAAAATCCGGTGGCAAGGTATTCCAAAGCATAGGCACTGCTGCTTAGAAAACTCCTTTGATCACCATAGCCAATTTAGTTCTAGACACTGTGACAAATCTTTGGTTGCTGTTCCTTCTCCTCTAGGGGGAGTACCTGCTCATGAGGCCAGGGAGGTGAGGCTGCTAACCGAAAGTCCCACTGGGGGTCGTACTCAGTGGGGGGATTTATGGGGAAGGATCCTCCCCATGGGACATGGGAAAACTATCTGAAGAGAATGCGCTATGCACCCCCTCCATTTCTGTCCCCTCTTCCCTCTTATACCATGGTCCCCCACACAGGTATATATTCATGTAGATTAGAAGACCCCATTCACAAAGACCATACTGGGACTAGGAAGTGTGAGGTCTACCCAGATGGAATTCATGCAACCACTGACACGAAGAAGAATAAGCAAGGAGGAAAAAGCCCACTGAGGAACTAACACACGTGATACAGTCAACAAGAGCAAGAGCCAAAGATAAAAAGGTAAGAAGAACTGTGAACTTTGTCAGAGCCTCCCTGTAGTAATCAAGAGCCAGCTGGAGGCATGCCGTGGAGAACATTAAAGGCAGATGGAGCCTGACCGAACACAGACAGTGTTCCCCGTCATCCAGGCTGGTGAATCAAAGGCCCAGAAGAGACAGGGAGTCGGACCACACTGTCAGACCAAAAAGCACAGGCCATGAGGGACCAGACCTGGGAAAGCTTTAAGGACAAGTTGAGGCTGCTGTAAGGAATGGGTAAATCCGTAATAGGAGGAAGCACCTCTGCAAAGCCACCCAAACAACCCGGTAACACCATAAAAGGTAAATTAGTTATCGCAGTAGGTGGTAGAGATAAAGTAGAATGAAGTAGGTGGTTGGGGAAGGCTGAAGACCCACATCTTCCTCGTACCAGTACTTGGAAAGAGCTGAGAAAGAGACATGAGAAACAGTGCCTGGCAGGTTAGTGAACCAGGCCTGATTACTGTGTACTATAAACCTGAGAGAAGGATCTGGGACCCATTTGAAGCTGGGGAAGCCCTGCAAAAGCAGCACACAAGGTTCTGGGACCCATACAAAGTCAGGGAAGCCACGCAAGGGCAACACACAAGGATCTGGGACCAACAAAAGGTTAGAGAAGCCATTCAAGAGCAGCATATAAGGGCTTTGAGCCCACGCAAAGGCAGGGAAGCCCTGCAATTACATCACACAAGGGTCAAGGACCCATATCAGTTCAGAGAAGCACGCAACCAAGGGGCTGGGGCCCACAACAAGATGGAGAGATCTAGTGTGTAAGGGAAAGAAATAGGTTTGGACAGAGGACGGAGAACATTTTACTTTATTGGACATCCTGACAATTCTTAAGTCTTTTCATTGAGGTAGGGCAACCCCTCTGAGAAATAGGGCAAGATAGGTGTTATTTTTCCTTCCTTTCATATATAAATAAAAGTATTTGCCAACAAACATGCCACCACTGTGTCAGACTCATACTTCGGCACCCTTACAGAACCCAGAGCAGGTTTGTGTCAATAGATCTTAAGGCCCTCTGACTATGAAGATCAATGAGGTTCTGCATCAAATATATGGGACTTGTGCCAAAAATACATTAATGCGTAATCATCCATGTCCAATGCACAGTCCCAGATTCAATGCAGAGCCAATGCAGCTCCTTTCTGGCCTGGGACACGATCCGGCCTACTCATTCCTTCCACTGCCCTAACTGTATGATTCTGAATCACCGGGATACTAGCACAATCTATTTTACAAATACTGTAGAGAAGGCTATTACAAAAATATAATGTTGTGCCCACAATGTCTTTAGCCACGGTGGCAACACTCTTTTTAGTCAGAAACAGGTGTAACTGAGTCAGCAATTTGTTGTAATAAGCTGATGACATGACCAAGTTATTAACCTGTGCCTTCATAGTCATGGTTTGATCCAGGCAACCATTCAGCATCTTAACCTTAACTAGAGCCTTCAACTTACAGCCAGAGATGGTAAAAAAGAGTAATTCAGGCCCTAGCATGCACAGTCGCCTCACTGTATCCACAATCATGAGCTCTGTTTTCTCATAATTGAGTGCTAACCCATTCTCAACCATCCAGACCTGAAACAAGGAGTATACCCTGTCAAGTCTTTATCATACTCCCCGGACAGGGGGATCAGACATTGAGTATCATCTTCATAGTTGGTGAAAACTATCCCCCTGTCCTCCAGGAACTAGAACAAAGAAAAAGTAAATATATTAAATGATGAAGGGGACAAGCAGGACCCCTGAGGGATGCCAAACTGAGTCTCAACTGGGTCTGGAATTGCTTTTTGACTAAAGACCCTGGCCTGACAGTTAACCAGGAAGGACCTGACCCACTCTGATGTAAGGGTGGAAAAAAAGCGACTGGTTGAAGTCTTTTAGTCAGAATAGAATGGTCTTCTAAGACCAACGCAGCAGAGAGGCGAAGAGCATCAGTAATGCCAACGGACCCTTATCTATACGTCTCAAGATATTCAACTTTAAATCCAAAAGGGCAGTTTCTGTTCCATGAGCAGGTCTGAAGCCAGATTGTCTACTGCTTAAGATGTTATTCTTATTTAAGTGATCCAACACGGGCAAACAGGCAACCCGGTCCAAAATTTTAAGTAGGAACGGGACATTTGTCATAGGTCTATAGTTGGTGGGCTTCAGGGGGTCTAGCCCAGGCTTCCTCAATAGTGACATGATCCACGCATGCTTCACACAGTCTCAGACCTTGTTCTCAGCAAAGAATCCATTAACAAAATGTGTGATGGCTGAGATAAGAGCCGATAATCATTCCTTTACCACCAATGCAGGGCAACTATCACCCTTGCAATTGGTAGGTTTCAGAGTAGAAATGATCCTGGTCATTTCAGTCTCAGAAACTGACTTAAACTCAAAAAGAGTTTGATGGACTTCCATCCTATTCCGTGGCTCTATCTCTTGAGCCACCTCTCTTCCACGTAGGTGTACAGCTCCGAGACACCTCTTTTTCTTCTTAATATTCCCCTTAGTTCATTCAACTTGCTAAAAATAGCACCCTGAGTAGAGGTGCACTAATCATAGTCCTTTTTATTATTGACAACCTCTCTGGAGCCAGAGTTTTCCAATTGTTTCAAGATCTTAAAAGGCTCTTGAACATCTGACCTCACTTTCCCGATCCTAGAATCATAGTCATATTTGTTAGCATTAATCATGATTAGTTTGTAGTCCTTAGCCACTACAGAGTCTTTATCCAGCATACCATAGTACTAGATTTTGTCCACTTATTAAAACATTTCCTTTTTAATATTTTGAGTTTATGTAGCTCTGTTTTGTACCATGTATTGTTGTTTATGCAAGACAAAGATCACAACTTCAATGGGGCCACAGCTTCCACTGCCTTACATAGTGTATCCTGATACATCATAGCAATTTCCTTTGCAGATTCTAGGTCTTCTGTAGCTTGAACAAGCGGAGAAATGAAAGACGCCAAAGATTCAGCAGTAGTTTTCCATACATTTCTCAAAAACATACAGATCCTCTGAGGTTTGGGCTTTTTCACTAAATTTGCTGACAGGAGATCAAACACAATAAAACAGTGGTAAAACCATGGACATGGTGACAGAGTGGGGGTCTAATTTGAATGTTAATTTTCTCAACCTCATCCAGAATGTTACCCTTAACATGAGTTGCTTTGTGAATCTGCTGCTTAAATTCCAGATCTTTTATCAAAGACACCAACAAGACTGCAGCCTGAACAGTAGTACCCTTGGTCCATAAATTGGAGTCTCCCAGCAGCATGTTAACAAATTGATCTGTACAATCTGGTGTCACGACAGGCAGACTATATAATAAGATAAAATTGACCATTGTGTTTTGGTCTATGAGTTTCTTGATGAAGATTTCTTCACAGTCTGATGAATGGCCACCTCAAGCACTTTCAACACAGAGTTACAAATGAAGGCCACACCACTACCCCCTTTACCACGAGATCTATCCACTCAATAAAGATCATAACTATCTGGAATTGCTAGGGAAATTGAGAGTCTGGGTGATTTATGCAGCCAGGTTTCGGTAATTGCATCAATCTGATGGGTGATAATATAATCAGATATCTCCACTGCATGGCATGCTTAATCAAGGACCGACTATTAAGCAGCATGCATTTGATAGATCTAAAACTAGCACAATCCTCAGAAGATTCTAGTGCACACTTGCCTGTATCTTTCCACACAACCCAAAACCCCTCTTAACGAGAGGTGTCTCTAAGTGAGTATCTTTATTTGCCCCAACCCCTAGTAATACGTTAGCTGATATGCCCTGAGTCAAACCCCATTTGGCTGAGAGGAATACACCAGCTGAGCTGGCAAAACAACCTCTGGCTTAACTAAAGTCAGCTCATACATCAAAGATGTATTCATTATCATGGTGTCTACATGCTTACCTATGGGCTTCCCCAACAATGCAATCCTAAGCAGTACAGCATCTCTATCCTGGCGCGCACCATGCGTGACACAGTCTGCGTGCTTGCTTTGGAACATCTCCTGCAATGCATTCAAAATGAACAGCAAAATATCATTAACCAAACTCTCACCACTCCTCACCCACCACATACATCTAAGCCATCATTATTCTATGATACTGCAGATGTAAGAACCTGTTTTTTCACATACAGATCTTATGATTGACTAGGAGTACTGTTAGTACCAACTTGGTTATGTACAGATGGTAGGGGCGTTAAAGACATTGGGCCTCATTACGACCCTGGCGGCCACAGTATGAACGGTGCCGGTAAGGTAAGGTACCGGCACCGTTCATACTGGGCTGCCATATTACGAGTTTGCTCGCGGATGGTGGTATGCACGCCTGGTCTGGTCAGACGTGCATACCGGCACCCGCGAGCAGACCAGGATGCTAACAACGGACCCGTCATTAACGGGTCCGTTGTTAGCATCCTCCCCATTCCCATTGAGCCCTAAGGGGGCTCAATGGGAATGGGGACGTACCGGGTCTGGATCCCGAAAATGGGAATTACCGGGCCCGCAAAAGTCGGAATGGCCCGGTAATTCCCTTTTTTCGGGACCCAGACCCTATTTTGGAGGTAGCCATGCCGGTAATGACGGCATGGCTACCTCCAAACTCGTATTGAGGACCATTGCCAGATATTTCTGCAAAACCTTGTTTGCTCTCGCCGATTCGAGCATAGGACTCCCACGGGGACCAGCTATAGAAATACACCAGACTTCACTAGCAACCAGTATCTGATTGTGCGTTTCCATCCTGATTTTAAGAGGCACAATAAAAAAACCCAGTAAAGTTATATTACCTCAAGTAAGCACTAACCTGAATGGTGTGAGTGTGACAAAAGCTCCTAGCATCCCAGACCCCGCACACAGCCACTAACCAAAGCAAACTAGCCCAAACATGCCAGTGCTAACACCCCACCATTCACAAAAAATGGACAGGCACAAAGCCTAATGGGACATGTAGTTGCCAACAGATTAGAATTCACTACACACGATCAGTCACATTTAACGGCACAATAAGTTTAGGATAAAACAGTATGAAACACATAAAACAATGTAAACGTGTTTTAGCAGTTTACAAGTATTTCAGGAATAAGGAACTAAAGTAACAGCAATTTAAGAAATTAGCACACTGTTTTAAATCAACAATTTAAACGTTTTAAAGCAGTATAAAAGTATTTCAGGAAAAAGGACCCTTACAGAAAAAAACAAATTTAGACCCCAAGGCACTTAAAAACTACCGCCCGGTAGCCAATTTATGTTGGCCCACTAAAATCCTGGAGAAAATAGTCTGCAATCAATTCCAACAGTTCGTGGACAGTAAAGACATACTGGATGAACACCAATCAGGATTCCGCCCTAATCATGGGACAGAGTCGGCTTTGTTAGCAGTCCAGGATGACCGATTGGAAGCAGTAGATAGGGGAAGCAACTCAATATTGGTGATGCCCGACCTATCTGCAGCATTTGATACAATCAACCACAAGACTGTCCTTCAACGGATTAAAAACATCGGAAGAGCAGACAAAGTGGTGGTGGACTGGTTTGACTCCTTCTTACAGGATAGAACACAGCGGGTAACTCTGGGAGCATTTCTCTCAGAACTAATACAACTGAGGTGCGGAGTGCCTCAGGATTCAGCACTCTCTCCCCTGATCTTTAATTTGTATATTCGACCACTATTTGATATCTTGAGGAGACACGGCTTACGATTTCACTCATATGCAGATGACACACAGATTTATGTGGAGATAGACAATCTGTCGGAGGCATTTGAGATGATAGACCGTTGCATGCAAGATGTAAAAAAGTGGATGGCCTGCAATCAATTACAACTTAATGCAGGCAAAACAGAAATAATTTTGTTTAGATCAGAAAAGAAAAATAGAGAGGAAGATACAATCTACACCCCGCAAATCCTGGGAGTAAGCATTCCATTCTCAAGGAAAGTGAAAAATCTTGGGTGCACCTGGCAAGAAAATCTGGCCAGTGAAGCCCAGACAGGGGCAAAAGTAAAATCAGTATACTATTCCCTGCGATTGCTCAGAAATGTGCTCCCTTTCTTAACATCTCAAGATCTTCCAGTAGTGGTCGGAGCTCTGGTTAACTCCCAACTTGACTACTGTAACAGTCTTCTGACAGGGATCCCGAGGAAACAAATGCTAAGATTGCAGAGGGCCCAGAATGCGGCCGTTAGGCTAATAGCTCACCTGGGCAAAAGAGATCATGTGTCCACAGCCAGGAAATCGTTGCACTGGCTGATGGTGGAAGATCGTTTTAATTTTAAAGTGGCATGGCTGGTGTACAACTGCTATCACAATTTTGCACCCCGATATTTGAACACCAGAATTCAACACTATTACCCAACCAGAGCCCTCCGCTCAGAAGATAAACTTTTGGTATGTGTTCAGAAGGCAAAATGCATCTCAAAAGGTGACAGAAGCTTTGGAACCAGCTGCCTCTTGCCATCCGTTCATGCACCACCCTGGAAAGATTTAGAAAGGAACTTAAAACCTTCCTATTTAAATGATCCTACTCCCTCAGGGTCGTCCTTACTTCAGACTTGCCACAGTGATATGTTTCAACCCTTTAGTTAACATCTGCGCCCGAATGCAGTCATCTGCCTGGTGCGAGTAAGAAATTACTCAAACTGAAACTCAAACTCAGGAACTAATGTGGCAGCAATTTAACAATTTAGCATGTAGCTTTAAATCAACATTTTTCAAAACAATGCCAGCATTCAATGATCAAATCTGGCTACTCCAGTGTGCCCATAACAACACCCTGAGAATGTGTATCTTGGATTGTCAATCTGTCTGTGCCCATACCATTAAACACATCAACCTCATTGACATCCATGCCATAAAGTAAGCAAATCACGTCCACATGCATTTCAAGTAGAAAAAAGGTTCCAGGTCACAGGCCCAATAATCCAAATAATGCAAACCCAGCCCCTGGCACAATGTCTCCATTCTATGTGTTCCCCTCAGTCTCATGCATCAAGTGCAACCAAAATGGCTTACTGAGGGCCATGCAGGGCAACTATTTATACTGTACACGTTCTTGGTGATGGCTTACACTATCCCTTCTCCCCTTCCCTCCCTTTCACCCTTGATGCACCATATTTGCCTTGTCCCTCACCCCTCTCATCCTATAGTCTGACATGCAACATCCACGCCCTTGCCCTCATCCCACACCTCCAATGCCACAGCCACCACCTTAACATCAGATTACCCTGTTGATGCACCCCTTTCAACCTCCCAGTGGCCCACATCCTTCCTGCAATCATCCTTGTTGCACCCAACCCCACCCCATCTGCCATGTCAATGACCACTCACGTTCATGCTCACCTGAGTGCCATCCTGATGCTGTGTCCATCAGCACCATTGCTGCTAGTCCTGCTCACCTCTACTGACCGCTTCCATGTGCGTACCCCTGCTATTGGAAAAAACAACAGCCGCCCAGTCACTGTAGCTTTTTACCTTCCTTTCCCTCTCTCAATTTCCCTCCAGTCCCATCCCTGCTACTCACATCTACTTACACCATCCCCACTATGTAACTCTCTTCAATGCTCTCTTCATCCCCCAGTCAACATCATGACCGTCCTCTAAATCCATCAATGCCCCCTCCCGACTCTTGTTGCACCCTGTTCCACTTCACACCCTCATATCCCTAGTGACTGCCTTCTCCACATCTTACCAGTGGGGATGGGCACCTCAACAAATCTGTGCTCTTATCTGGTTGTGGACTGGCCTACCCACTTCCCTTCTGCTCATGGAATGTGCCGGCATACCACTAGATTCCCCCACCTATTTTTTTTTATTTGTTTTTATTAGTATATTGGTTTATTACACAACTTTCACTTTGTTCCTTTACATTATCACACTGCAATTTTAGAACAACAAATGCCTTTAAAAGTTTCTCAAACTTGAAAGTTCCTTCCAGAATTGTGAAACTATTAAAATAAACGACTTTTGTTCTCCCAAAAGCAAAGAGTTCCATCGTTCATCTGAATTAAGAGATAATGAATCTGATGGGAGTCTATACCAATATTTTTTTTCTGATATTGGTCAGCCCCGTACAGATAGTCAGCAGATGTCTCAAAGTTTCTTGGTGAGTGGTGTCATCACAGAAGCAACAGAACCCCCTCTGCCTTTTAAGTTGCTTTCGATTAGCTAGAACCTCTCTGGTAGGGAGAAGGTTTAACCTATTTCGCATAAAGAAGTCTTCAGCCTTTGGACATGGACATTTCTTTAGGTATGGTGGGAGTTAGTTCAAAGCACGACTCTCAGCTGTGCAGTTGATAGATAGTTTATATGTCGCTTTTTCCTCTTCTGTTTCAAGCCAGTCCATCCACTGGTTATTTGTCTGCATCTTGATTGGATTGAATTTCAAGATATCTGCAGAGCAGCCCAGAGCCGCCATACACACTTTACATTTGGGATTCCAGCCATTGAATAGATCACTTTGCTGGGTTTACCCCCACCCATGTCTCACACCAGAGTGAAGCCCCACTCCTCTGCTTCCCTGCCACCACCCTGACAGGGTTGCACAAGTTTGATTGTCACCTGTGGCCACATTGGCTGATGGAGCCCTACGCATACACCCACTCTCCCCAGGGCCATCTTAAGCACTTTTGGGGCTTGGGGCAGGCACACCTGAGGGGCCCCCCTCCACCAAACAAAAATGAATTAAGGGGTCTGAATATCTGGTCACGCTCCCACCCCATCCTGATCATCACTTATAGCTTGATATGCTCACTCGCAAACTAAGCAAAGGTTCTCCCTTACAGTCCCATTACCCTCTTTATTCTTGCTGTAATCAGAATGATACAGAAGTAGCATTTCAAGGACAACATTAGCGGTCCACGATAAGGGTACTTGTGTTGTAGCATAGGTACAGGACACTTTTCATCACTAGCAGCCCCAAGGAAGGTATACTAGCCATAGCATAAGTGCAGGACACAGATCATATGAACAAGGTGCACATAATCCAGAATAGACAACTCAGATTAGCCACATCACATAATGCAAAAGTGCTTAAGCATGGATACAGGAGATCAAATGGAAGCAAGAAGAAAGCTACAAATATCATAGCATAGATAGTGCATGAAGATTGGAAGCTTCTAGGAAGATGTCTGAGACTGAGATAAAAAGGGCATATTTTTCAAGTAATGTTACCATTGGAGAGCAACGAAACAAGTGGTTGTGGCACGCAATATATAAATGCTCACTATTATTATAGGGAAGTAACACTACATCCATTGAAAGCAAGTATGAGGCTTTTTTTGAAGACCATAGCCTGAGAACGAAATCACTCTGAAGGGTGACATTTTTTAAAGGTTATGGGACTGATAATTTTAACAGTTTAGGCAATATGAGATTAAATGAGATGAGGATCACACATTGGTAAGGCAGTGATGCTGGGATTCGGGCCCATTCTGCAAATTCTTCCATTTACTTTTCCATTACTTACCATGAGCTAAGACTATGCAATTTTATAGAAGTGACATGGAAAGTCACATTGCATAACACAACATGACAGTTTTTTAAAAACAAAGTTTTATAGAAGTGTATTATGCAAAATGATGATGATTCTAGCTTCATTGTCTCTATCATTAAGGGAAGTATTAACGTACCAGTAGTCTAATTGATGTGATGTTAAAATATTTTATCTGGGATTCTCTGTTGTATTTTAAAGCTTTAAATACACTGAAAACACAGGCTTGTGAAATTGTTTATAAACGTGCAGATAAACATTTTGAATTGTACAAAAAAGCAAACCGTTTTTGTGTCCAACGAGCAGACCTTAAAATGTGCTTGCCTGAGGCCTGCAATATCTCGTCACTTTCTTATGTGTATGACCCCTCCCAGTCAAATGGCCTATTTAAAAGGAAAGATCAAGCAATGGGCTAAACAATGCCACCAGCATGTGAAAAGGCAAACCTTTTTTCACAGAAGACAACACAGTAATGTCAGTGATATACGATGATTTGTCCAGGATCACTGTATCATTTGCTAACAAAGCCAGGACGCGAGAATGAATGCCTTGGTTCCACAGTCTTGAATATGGTTACCTAATCACCTCTCCAAACTAACACTTATGCACATCATTAGGGGTGGGGGCCTAGGTTTTACAACCACCCGTCTGAAGAAACAGATTTCTGATTTCTAGATCGTCACCATACTGATGCTTTTTGTTTTTATAACATCTACTATCTGGTGCAGTGGCATTGCCGATAATAGCACCTGCTGTGCTACAAAACAAAGTACTTATACATGTAGGTTTATCGACTTCCGACATAAGAAAGGTTGAGTAGGCATTTCCTGGATTGGTTGTGTAATCTTGCATATAACACAGACATCTCTGCAATGAGTGCTTAACAATCTTCTGAACCATTGCAGATCTCAAATGCATCAATTTGCATGTAAACTTTGGCTGTTGCACATGATCAAGAGGGTCCCCATATAAAGGTGAGAATGCTACAAGAGGTGTGCTATAGTGAATGCACAAACTATGTATGCTAAAGTGAACACAGAAAGCATTAGAGAATGAAGTAATCAGAGCAGAAAGTTCTTGTCAATAAAAGACAGGCAATAGATCTAACCTCAGCAGCATGCCATAAAGTATCCCAACGTGTACCATTTATGTTTGGTCAACAATAGAAACTGACTTCAAAAGATCATGCAGCCTTGTGGGGCCCCCTCCAAGGTGGGGGCCCGGGCAAGTTCCCCTTTTGCCCTCCCATAAAGACGTCTCTGACTCTCCCTCCTGCTCCCCAGAGTGTACCCCTTTACATGAACAGTCATGGCATATGTGCCTAAAATCCCTTTGCATGTCTCCCATAAACCCTCAGCCCCACAGTATTTCTGGCACCCTCAAACCCTATTGCTCCCTGTGTATCCTCCTGCCCCCATTCCCCTATGTTCCATCCTCACAGGGCCCACACCCTCTGTCAGCACCATAGCATCCAATCAAGGCCCTCAACAGTACCAATGTTCATGCCACATTTCCCCCTACTCAACCTGCACCTTTTAGCTGCCTCTCTCTCGATGTGTCTGCACCCCCCCCCTCTGTGTCAACATACCACCAATTTCACAATCCATTTGTCAGTGCACCCACCTCCAAGGCATCCCTCCTCTGCCACCACCTGACCTGTCATGGCTGCTACCAACTCAGTCAGATACCACGTGTATGCCCTACCAATGAGACCAAGACCCATTCCCAGCAGCTCTCGGGTTCCATGCCTCCCACTTTCATTGCTATATACCCCTGACCACTGGCCCAGGCAACAACTGTCAGAGATTTGTGGAGGCAAACATCTCCTTGTTAAATCTGAGGAACAAAACACAACCTGCCCACCCAATGCTATCAATCACCATATCACACTTGCCCATGTCTAACTCCCTACCTCCAGACACCCCTATGATAGTTCTCCATGCCAAACGCAGATTGCTGGTGTGTACCTTAGCCGTGCTCCCTAGAGAATAGGAACAATTGAGGGGTGCCCCCACGCCCCTCCCACGGCTTGGCAATGCTTGACTCCTTGGACTGGTCCTCTTGTCATGACTGTGCCTACACTGCAGCATATTGCTGAAGCTCCTCCCACCAAAGCTGAGTACTGCAGCTCCACAAGGCCATCCACATGTCGCCATGTGAAGCTTATGCTTGAAAAGCTTTGTTCAACAGGCTTGCAGCCCAGCCTGAACTGTTCCCAAAATTGTGTCCGCCAAGCTGACATGTCCCAGGAGTGCTTGTCTACACCAAAACCTGCAGTCCCTGGCCCCAGTTCAGTGTCCAAATATCCCTGGTACACAAGGTTCACTGTGTGTCCTCCGGGACCTACCATACACAGCACACTTCACTCATCATCTACATGGAAACAGAGGGCTTGGGTTGTCCTCCCAGTGTGTGCGGATGCTGGATGAGCTAAGAGATCTGAAATGACATTGGACATGTGTCAGGACTAGCTAAAAGAGTCTGTCTAACAGACTACACATGCCATACACATCATTGTTCAATGGAATGTTCACCTGTATGTCCGAGTCTGTTGCAATCCAGATGACCACATCAGTTTGCTTCACTGAGCATGTCTGGATGTACTGTCCCCAGCACAATCATTTGCACAATAACATAGGCAGTTAAATCACTGCCCTCTAGAGTACTATGTCTCTGTCAGGAGCAAGTGATACAGTCTACCTTGGACGGGAACACAACAAATATATTTTTTTAAAACACTCTCAATCCACAGCTTATGGACACAAGGGTGCATGAAGAAGGGGTAGTTGTGGCAACAGGATATGGGTATCTTGGGACATGGGCAATGGCATCACCTTTGTGGTTCAGTTGTAACCCCTATTCTGTGGTGAATCCAGGGATGGGGTACTCTGAACATGCATGGCTGAAGCCTAGTCCTGGTTGGCTAGGGCAACTCGTGAGGGAGATGCATGTATGGGTGACCCACATCAACCACAGGCAACAAGGTGCTGTTGATGGTTATCATGAGTGCCCAATGTGTCAGCATGCATGCTGACGCTTGATGTCACCATTTGCATGTTGAGATTTTCCCTCAAGGTGGCCATCTCTTGGCGGTGGATGTGCCTTGAGGCCAACATCTCCATCTGTTATCCTCTGTAGTGCACTGCACCATTGCCTTTTCCCCCTGCACTTTTCCCTTCCCTCCTCCCCTGCACTTGAGCGATCTCAATCGACCTAGCCTAGTAATATCGTTATCTTTTTCTTCCCTCTGTTCCCCCTACCTTGCCTATTGCGCCTTTAAACACTTGTGTATAGACCCATTATAAATGCCATATCATATCATATCCTCATGCAGAGGTTGTCACAAGGAATCTGTGTCTTGACAGCGGCTTTCCCTTGAGACCAACATCTCCTGATGCAGAGATTGTCTCAACAAATCCATATCTTGATGGTGTCCTTCCTTGGAGGCCAACATCGTTATACACATGGTTTGAACCAAGGAGGCCATCTCTTGCCGCTGTACGTCCCTTGATGCCAACAACTCATCATGCAGCGATTGCCTCAAGGCAGATCCCTTCTTTTGAAATGCCTTGCTCCAGTCTTACATGTCCTCTCTCCTCTCCTGTTGTAATAGGCAGATTTCAGCAGTATGTGTAGCATTGGAGGAGATTACATTTTTTGGCCAGACGATGGATGTCGCTGGCCATCTCTTGCAGAGCCTCGTCCAGTTGGGCACTTGCATGTAGCAACGCCTCCTACTGCTCCAAGTGGCCAGCAGACACACGTCCCCCATGGGATGCCACAGGACAGGCCTGACACTGTGAGCCCACTGCCATTGGCTGGCGGTCTACAACCCTCCCTGTGCCATCAGTCTCTGCTGCTGCATCCATGATAGAAGGCAATGCCGCAGACATAGAGGGCACCTATGATGCAGGCCACTCCACTGCCAGGTCTTGGCTCTTCTGGCTCTCCTCAGACTCAGCAGCATCACAATGCTTTAAGAGCTCCATAGGTTCCGGACTGCTCAATACTGGTCCTCCATCATGTCCCTCAGCCTGCCTTCCAGATCATATTTGGCAGCATCATCATATGACAAGTCGGCAGGCCTGTTGATGATAGCCTACAACAGGAGGGGATTCTCACCAGACACAACACCCCGGGCAGCACTGGTGGATGGCTATGCCTCCTCATCCTTTTCCTCCCCCGCGTCCTTCTCACCTGCTGCGTCCTCACCTGCACAAAGTCACAAAACAATATTCAGAGACTTACCCAGCCTCACATGCATATTTAAAATAAAATGCATACAGACACAAAAGAGCCTGCTATGCATGCATCAGACATTGGAATGAGGCATACAGTAATGTCCAACTTCAATCACACTATTACCGCAAGCACAATTGCCTAAACACACTACATGTCACCTTCCTATTGCACACGTAATGCTGCTGTCCATGTAACGTAATCCTGCTGTCCATGTAATTAGGCATTCATTGCAGGGGCATGTCAGGAAAGGCTGTAGAAACAGTTTTGGATACCAAAAACTGTTCTCTCATGCCTTCCACCAAACATGGACTGTCAGTCCCTTCCGTACATCTATCTAGGTGTGTGGTATACAGTGAGCATTGGTCACTGAAGTGCACTACAGTAAGCTCATGATTGTGTACTCCCAAAACTCATTTCCTGTGCTGCACACTGCCTTGGCACTGAAGTTGCCATGGAATTTCTATATGGGAGTGTTGTCAACTTGCACCCTGTGAAAGGCCCACACTGACTGTAGGTCCATCACTGAACACACAGTGCCTTTCATTGACTACTAGCACTGTAGTGGTACATGATTTCACATGCACAGCGTGCAATGACACAGTACGGATGTGTCTGTGCAAGTCTTAACAATCTTCAAATAAACACACAAACATTATCTGCACATGACGGAAGTTCAGGCACTTAACATTGAATACTCTGTGCAATCATGTCACGTCAGTGCACTTTAGTACCTGCATTAAGCCACGAATTGGAGGAGTAGGTGACCATATATGCAAACATAGATATATGATAGTGGAAGATGTACCAGTAGACAAATGGTGTTCCGTAGTTCATTGGAGAGCCCAGTCTCCACTTCAACCATGCATAATTGCAACATGGGAAGTATCACACCTTTTCCTACTGACAAAACATGCATGCATGAATTTGTGTTGGCAACATCTCCATCACCCCTTTCGCCTGATTGCCCATGGATGGATATGTAGTTACCCACGCTCACATGCATCTTGACCAGGTATGAGGAGACTACAACATGGGCATGACCAGTGTGCACTTGCATGACTGCAGAATTATTGACTGTCCAAAGGTGGAATCTGCATTACATATCAAAAGTCTTTCATCCAACCACTACAAGTCTGTCAAGAACACAGCTTTATGCAACTTTTCACTGACATCATAGCTCATCCATGTCCACTGACTTCTAGGGCAGTGAATGAATTACCTTGACATCGTCCACTGCTTAGAGTGATTCCATGTGAGCCAAACTTTGGGTTGAAATTCCACTATCCAGAAGCATGACGCTGTGAGTATGTCCAATGACATGTGTCTTGCAGACCATTGGACATATAGGTGCATTGGCCTTACTAAATATTCTGGTACACAGTAATGTGTGGTGTAAGATCAATGTCAACCCAAAACATGGTTCAAACATCCACCTTATGTGACGGAAGTGACCATGATGCATTACTTTAGTAATCATGGATGGTGTCGTAATTCTCCCCCGTCTGTGATCGGGATCTCCCTTGTTCGGACGCAGGATTCTTCCTGTGGATGGTTCGGGTCTTGAATAGGCTCGCCCGAGCCTCGTCAGGTTGCAGGACGCATTCAGAGTTCCGGGAAGTTCGTGGTTCCAGGGTATCCAGGATTAGCGATGAACGAGTAAGTAGGGGGGGAAATCCAGGAACAGGATAAAAGGCAAGGAAGGAAGTAAGAGGATCAAGGAAACCAATGTAGAGAGCAAACACACGTCGGGTCACTACCGAAGATAGCGTTGAGACGCATGGACCCGCAGGGGCGTGACCAATTTGTAGTACGTGCCACGACGTGAAAGCTAGTGCGTAGCACGGAGCTTGGTACGGCCATGTTGGGAGGAACAAGGAGTACAATGACCATGAGGTCCAGAAGGGGCAATTTTGCCGGGTCATGACAGGTGGGAGAGAAGGACCTAGATAACAATAGAGCTTCATTTTATTGCATACATATCATGCACACATGGCACTCACTGATTGGCAGCATAAGTGTCCATGACTCCCAAGACAACTACCTTCTCACTTGAGATGAGGCCACTGTCAACCTCTTCATATGGAGTCAGCTCTTCAAATGTGTTACTCAACCACCAGTAGCCTGGGCAGCGGCCACATTGCTGCTGAGCTTCTCCTTGGTATGCCTAGTGAGGTCACCCATTCTTTTGTGGTCCTCTTCCATAGTACGCCTATCCATCCCATAGGCATTAAACAAATCTGTGACCTCCTGCCACAGCCTCCACCACTGGGTCATAGGGAGTGTACTGTCAGCCCAAGGGTACAGGTCAACCTGGTGTTCGTCAACATAATCCGTTAAGAGTTGAAACTCCTCCTAAGAGAAGTACTTCTTCCCGGGTGGTCCCTTCTCCTGAATGTGTGCTTTTCCAGGAGTGCTTCTGCTGCCTGCTCTGCAGCCTGGCCCCTTGATTCTGAGGCACCTTATCACCAAGTTTTGCAGGTGGCCCCTTCTTCTGCCCTCGTCCCCATTTTCTCTGTGATTCCCTCTCACTCATGGTGCAAGAAAGGTAAAATATTCCTGCTACACAAAAGCAAGTCACGTTTCCGCTGAGTACCCCAAAAGATTTATGCCCCTGTACATGATATACCATGCAGGTGCGAAGCACCGGTGCGGACACTATTTACAGTGTCATGTGGCATATACTCACATGCATGGCACTTGGTACGTGTGGCATGAAACTTACACGTACAGGGTCATTCCTCAGATTTAGTCACTCTGTTGCTTCATGGACCTATGGGAGACAACTGTGCCTTGATTTTCCTGCTGCCTTCTACTATTTTGTGCCTCCTCCTACAATATTTTGCCACATTAGATCAACATCTCCTGCTGCCTGGAAGTGTGTTACTGGTTTTTGACCACTTGCACTGTCTTGAAATGTCTTGTTTTCCTGCAGTGCTTGTTCTTCTGTGGGTTCCTTGGCCAGATCTGTGACCACCACATCTGCCTTACACAGACTTCAACACCTCTGAAGTACCATCACATGGCCCAGGTTCACCCCACCAGTCTCAAATGTGCCATGTCTGCAACATCTACCAGAACCTCCATTGTGGTGAGGCTGAGGGCACATTTGCCATCAACACCAATCTGGAAATTGATTGATTAAGAAATTAAACGTTGTGAAAACATCAATTTAAAATGTTGTTAAAGGGATATTATGGGTAGGTGGCACTAATAAAAATCTGTATGTCATCAATGACATTTGTGATGTCATCTTTGATGTATTGATTGTTTGTCTTAGCAGCACCGTGGTGGCACGAGTTATGGTTGCTTAGCTTACCATACCTGGCAAATTTCTGTATTTTTTTGGTTTCACTTGTAACCATAACATACTTTTAACAACTTTATTTTTCAATGAATTGCATAGGTTTTTATTAGTCCATCATGGACGCTGTTAGGGAGAATTCTCCAGAATGGCTAATTTCCCTTACCTACTGGTACCTCAGCAGCTTTGCTGGATCTCTAGGATTTATTTTTTTCACCTGGTAAGAGTGTGAGCCTTTTTTCCCACTCTTACATGTGTTTTGCAGTGTGTGTATAACATTTTTGTGTTCATAGACTGTGGAGCCTCATCTTTTACTATGTGTTACACAGCACCTTTAGTGCAGTGACGCAGGGTTGTCTTTTTCAGACGTCCCACTCTAAACTCCATTTTCTGGGACTGACTACTGTCTCTCCGAACATGTAAAGTTGCCATTGACTTTATTAGTCTCATTAAATTCACAGACCCAGTACAAACTATCTTACATAGAGTTCTGGAAAGGGTTAATAGTTATCCCTTTTTGTCTGTTTCTCTGGGAACATTATTTCGTTCCCCTTTCATTAAGATTTGGCTGGTGGCAGTGGTATCTACCCTATTTTTCGTACTGCGGTCTATTTAAATAGCCTTGGTACTGTTTTAGGCTAAGTTAGTACCCTCGAACTTAAATCCGCTAGACCCCATTTACTTTTATTTCGTTCTGGCTGGGTTTATTCGCCATTTCTTTTTGTAAAGGTCTTTCTCGGGTTTTACTCTGCGGGCCAAACCAGGTTTGGTTCCTTTGTTTGCCGTCCTTTGGCGGGCTTCTGCACAGAAGCCCTCCTTAGGCGCCTGAATGTCTGAGGGGGACAGGATGTGAGGGAGGGGTTTGAGACTCCCTGCACAGGGTCTCCTTGGAGACCTATATTGCACTCTGTATGAATGGCTGTGGTGACTATCCCGCCCGGACAGTCACCCTGCTGTGTGATTGACAGCCAGGCTGCGTGAATGGGGGAAAACTGCATAAAAAGCAGGTCTCTGGGACTGAGAAGGCAGAGTCGCCACTGGATCGAGAGAATCGAAGAGAAGCTGACAGAAGAGGGCCTCTACCACAACTGAACCTCCCGGTGAAGGAATCTTCTCCCCTTGAGCTGGTGGGACCAACCAGTTCGCCAAACTGCAAGCCAGGCCTCCCTCCTCTGGTCAAATTTGCTGTGCACAGCTACACTGAACCAGATAGCTAGGAGGACCTGACCCTGCTGGGGTTTTAAGGAGCGCACCTTTTATTCATTGCTTTGCTCTGCTGCTGGTTTCTTACCTGGGCAGTGCAGGACCCTCCAGTCTTCCTACTTCGTGTCAGTTCGACAGTTGCTTCAGGAACCGTGAGCCTGCAGGACCTGCCAGGACCGTCTGCCTCAGCTAGAGCCTTCTTCTCCATGTGAGGTACTGTTCAAACCCGGTTGTTTGTTCCGTCCGACCGCGGTGTAAGTGTTTGAAACCTTTCGCCAATCCGAGAGCTTGTCCTTCTCTATTCTTTAAAGTAACTTTTCTTCTGACCAACTTCATTCTGAACTCTTGGCAAATAATACTTAACAGTAAACTACTCTGAACTGTGTGATCCTCTGGTCCATTGACTTTGGCCCAGGCCTCTTGATTTGATTTCCTCACTGTAGTAGCCTTTACTGGATTGCCCTGCTTACTTACTTATTGGTGCTGCTCAACTTTTTTCTAACCTTGGTGGTCATTATGACCCTGGAGGTAGCCATGCCGATATTTGCGGCAGGGCTACCCCCATTCTGCGTACTGGGTCCGGGTTCCTGGAATGGGGAAATACTGGGCCATTTCATCATTGGAGGGCCGGTATTTTCCCATTCCAGGAACCCAGTTCCTGTACATCCCCATTCCCATTCGAGCCCCCATTGGGCTCAATGGGAATGGGTTGTTTGCATCATGGTCTGCTCGCAGGACCGCTAAGGACGCATGGTTTTACCAGGAGTCCTTACCGGGTCCCATGAGCAAACCTTGTAATGCGGCAGTAGGGGGTTAACGGGGCCGGCAACTCTACCGGCCCCATTAGCCCCCTAACGCCAGGGTGATAATGACCCCCCTTGTCTTTCCCTCCCTTTTAAATTGCTGGAGTGCCATTTTGCTCACACTACCATTGAGGTAAGCTCATTTTGAGCTTAACTTGTCCAAAATCTATTGGGTGGTGTGTAGTATATTAAGAGTGTGATTTTCCTACTGCTTTACTTTAGTGAATTGTTTTACAACTGATGAGTAAATAAATGTATATTCTTTTACTCAGATACCTTGAGTCAGTGTTTGTTTGAACCATAGTAATTGATGTCCTTTGTGTAACTATTGATACTGCTCACTTTACTCGAGATAAGTCTGGATGCTCAGCTATTGCTACCACTTTACTGTGTAGTACAGGTTTGTACCAAAGGTGAATTTCTACTGTCACATGTTGTCTTAATTGTGTGTGGTGTTCCCAAAGGGTAATGCATATGATTCTGCCTAACAGGCGCCCATAAAAATGTTGTCAGTATCAAATGTAATGTTCTCATTATGAAACTATGTCATGCCAACATCTCGCACAAAAGCACACACAGCTTTATTGACTTTGCACCTTGCTTTTTCCATTTGTGGACCAAATGAACTCAAGCGCATCCACTTCTGTCTCTGGGCAATGCATGAATTTTCATTCTTAGAACTAGCAAACATTTCCTTCATCTTTCCCAATGTCTCCTTCATTGCAAACTGCAATGAAATTCCAGTCAAGGTTCCCAAACTGTTCCCTCCACAATAAACAAGAATAATGTCTGGATGTTTCAATTCAACCATATTTGGGCAAAATGGGAGCAAGTCCACCCACTCCATGCCTCACACTCCATATCAGAACACTTACAATTCAGGAAATCCAAGATCTTTGGCTATTCCACAATGCTCAGCATACAAGTTCAACCAATGCACCCAAGAGTCCCCGAAAATCCAAACACTATAAATGCAGAAAGACATTGACAGGGCCATTTTCAATCCTTCTACAACTCCTACTAACAAAACTCCTCCTACCCTCTTTTCCTGTACACCACGCCCTGGAAATCTGATTGGCTGATCCCCCGATGTCAGTGGACATCCACGACTATCCGTGGTCTGTGCAGTCCACCACTTTCCATGCCAGGCATCCTTAAAAGACCTGGATGTGGCACGTGCCAACTGCAGACTACAGCGATGTCCGCCGATGCTGCAGCCACTCAAAGGGTTGGGGGGTAATATTAAACACAATTTCAGTTATTTAATCTTCAGTGGAGGCTTGGAAAATAACCTTTTTTGGGGGGTTGTTAACAAACACCTTTTTTTCCTTTTTTCTCATTTTGTGTACAGTAGTTCTAAACACTCTACATCTTCCTTTACAATTTTCATACAGGAACATTTTCAGTGCATTCCTAACATTGTAAGGGGAAATTGCATTTCCGACATCTGTGAAATGAACTGCATCTTGACAAAAAAAATCACATCTTCAGAACTTATATTGTCATTCTCAGAAGATGAAATTCCTTCAGCATATGAAAAAGCCGATACAGCTTTATTCATCAGCTGTCTTGATTCTTCAATTTGTGGACTGAAAATGTTTGTTGGACATCTTCATGTTTTCCTCTGATTTATTTCAGAAAAATAATCTTAGCAGCAGTAAACGGTTCATTTAGGCTTTTAAAGAGACCCCCCAGGGCAACCTGTAAAGACAATTGAGTCACAAACCCCAAACTGTCCCATCCACAATGCACAATCATAATGTCTGGACATTTAAAGTGAGCCATACTCTCACAGAATGAAAACATGCTTGCACAGTTTAAGCCACAAACTGCATGCCGAAAAAACCTCCACTTCAGCCAATCCAATATTTCTATGGATGCCATGATTTTCAGCATACACTTTCAATGACTGAATTGAAGAGTCCCCCAGAATCCACACAGTCTGCCTTCTCAAACACAAAGCCATAGCCAGTGTCAGTGCTCTCACAACTCCTGCAAACAAAACTCTTGCTACCCTCGATTCCTGTACACCACACCCACCAAAATTGATTGGCTAATCCCCACAATCCCCTATCCATCGCAGACATCCACAAAAGACCTGGATGTGGCACGTGCCATCCATAGACTACTGCGGTGTCCGCCGACCCTGTAACATAGGGGCAGCCCATCTACCCTTTCCAAATTCATGTTCTCAACACTCCCTCTTTGGCTGCTTTCAAAGAGTCACATATCCATCCACCAATCGCATCCAAAACCTCCACACCTAACCCTCTCATCTCACTCCACCACTTCAGATGTACACTTGAACTCTTATAGTACTTATCTCCTGCTAATGAATGGCATCTGGATCAAAAACTACTGTGCAAACTGTCCAAGATTTCTATTTCCAGATTCAACAAGATATGCATCTAACAAAACATAGTACAGGTATGCTTATATTTAAACAAATGTTTTTGCAACTGATTCACAAATATATATGTACATATAGGGTTCTTGCTACACACTGAAATAAGCTTCTCAATAAGCAAATGATCTTTTTTAACCACTCTAGCAAATGCCATGTATTGCAGCATTCATCACCTGCTCACATAAAGCAGCAAACAATTACAATGCTCTGCACTTCAACATTTTTCTATTTACAATCACAATCATTGTGATGTAAGTTAAAAAATGCATATGCGTTTGTATAGCAGCACTGTGTCACTGTTACATAAAATAAAGGAAAAGCAGATAAAATAGATCTTTTGGTCAAATTGTAAGTGGCATCAGCGCACGCGTGTGAAAGCTGCACACGCAGCCTCTTGTCGATTCACGGAAGGCACTGCACTTGGCTTACCTGAGATATGTGCTGAATCTGCATGTGGCGCAGACATCAGTGCGCCTTCACTGTGCATGAGACGGTCAGTGAAGGCACACACAGGGCAGTGCACACACCTAAAAAGGGGGTGGAACACGCGGAATGGAGAACAACACGTGAAAATGTGGGCGTTACGGGGGAAGTACTGCTGCTAAATCCTTGCAACGCCAACAGGCACACTAACAACACGTATTCATGGAATCGAACAGGGGAAACCCACACACCACAAAAGACGCGCTCATCCAGAAACAGGCAGAAGCAGGCGTAAGCGGCTCGGTGCAGCATAAAAGTGCACGCAAACAACAAACAAGCTCATACGCTCGCAGCAGTGGTCATGGGACACTGCAGGAGGAGGAGGATAGCTAGGCCCTGCATTTTCTCACCCATGACCAGCCTTTTTGGGATGCCGGATGACCAGGTCTATGGCAGGTACAAGTTTCCACCGCATATCATCCTAGACCTGGTTGTTGAGTGGGAGGATGAACTCACATCACCCACCCTGTGCTTGCTCCCAAGCACTGAGCCCCTTGGAAAATGTGCTCAATGTATTGCATTTCTTGGCCACTGGATCATTTCAGTGGACAAGTGCCATAGTTGGGGGCATCTCACAGGCCACGCAGTCACGCTGCCCAAACCAAGTGTTGGCGATCTTAACTGCACGCCCCTCAGTCTGCAGGCACATATACATGCCCAGAACACCCGCAGAAAGCCAGGCCGTGGTCCAGGACTTTTACGGGGTGGCACACTTCCCCAAAGTGCTAGGTGCCATTGATTACATCCGTGTGGCTCTACGTCCTCCTAGGCCCACTGAGCACATCTATCGCAACCACAAGCACTGGCATTCCATCAACATGCAGGTTGTATGTGATGCCAAGGGAATCGTCACCTCTGTATATGCCAACTATCCGGGGTCCAGCCATGATAGTTTCATATTCAGAATGTCACCCCTAAACGGGGACCTAGAATCTGGGAGGCATGGCGACACATGGCTCATTGGTGAGTACAAATGCCTCTGCACATGCATGCATGTCACACACAGAGGGCCTCATTACGAGGTGGGTGCGAAGGGATACCGGGCACCGTTAAGGACATCAGTGCCGGTAATCCCTTTACGCCCTGTTCCGAGGTCCCTTAGCGGGTCCCTTCCTTAACGCCTGGTTTTACCAGGCGTTATGGACGGGGCTCATTAAGGGACTTCAGAGCTAATAATGGTACCGCAATTACCGTTATTAGCGCCTTCCCATTGAGCCCTATGGGGGCTGAAATGGGAATGGGTAATGGATTTTTCAATGGGGACTTACTGGTCCTGCAAAGGTCAGAATAGACCGGTAAGTCCCCATTGAACGAGGGCGGACTCGGTACCGGTATTGGAGGTAGTCATGGCGCTATTAGCGCCATGCCTACCTCCAACCTCGTAATGAGGCCCAGAGAAATGGAGAAACCCAACTAATGACAACAATTATCACCTCCCCAGGGGACAGTGCCTACCCTCTGAGCACCTACATGATGACGCCAATACGTAACACCACTACACCACCCGAGGTAAGATACAAGGCAGCCCATATTGCAACCCGGGGCATAGTGGAACGCACATTCGGAGTGCTGAAGTCACGATTCCGCTCCCTTCACCGCTCTGGCAGCCAGCTGCTATATGCGCCCTCGGTAGTGAGCAGGATTATAGTGGCCGCATGTATCGTGCACAATGTTGCAACCCGGCGGGGGTGCCGGTGGATATGGTGGTGCCCCCACATCCCCAACCATATGCACACCCGCTGCGCATGGGAGGGTAAAGGGAACGTGGCGAGGCAGCCCATACCCAGCTTGTGGCAACATTTTTCACCTAAAATCCCACCCCTGCGGAGTGCACACAGGCCTGGCACATACCAGCTGACAATTGATGATGACAAAAGGACAGTCAACTGTCACAACCATACCACCCTGATATTGTTTCCCTGGAAGTGCTACATTTTGAGCATCCCTAGCTACTTAAACAGACCCAATGCTGTGCCAGTAAAAGGCACACATTCATGCTGCATGAAGGACTACCCCCTTGCAAAACAGCACACCCAAATACTGGTATGTCACCCAACCCCTCCCAAACCCCATCTCACTCGCTCAAGACACCATGACATGGCATGACACTCTGGCAACCAAATGAATACACAACACATGACACAACTGTCACAAAGTGCACCATCACAAATGGAAACAGCACACAGACAATTCCCTCTCACCTATGAAAAAGAAACAGCACATGAACATATACTTACCAGCATGACAAAACATGAATACAGGACCCAACATTGGCAACGTCTGACAGTAACCAATCACAATAGTGCAAGTGTCACAACCTGACAAAGGCAGCACATCGACCCTTTCCATCTCCAGTGTGTTGGTGGTAGGTAAATGTGGCTGGGTACTGCATACAACATGAACTGCATCTGTAATTGAGACGGCAAAGGTAAGACATGAAGAAGCTACATGCAAATATGTATAATGAGCAATATGGAATACAATATACAAATCAACCATGCAGTGGAGAAATCATCAGTAATCCCCACTAGGGGTGTATACACAGTTTGGACTACAGACTGGCCACACAACTGATGGAAGCCCAATGCCTCTGTGTAAGTTACTGTCACACGGCGCCACCCCTGCGAGCCCATGGAAAGGGGAAGCAGGAGTGGCATATGTGTCTGGACCCCAAGCTTCAAACACAAACACAAGACAAGCCTGCATGGGCCCAGCTGGAACACACAGAGGATGCCTACAGGTGCCACACAAAGCAACACACTGTAACAAAATGCACAATAGACAAAAAAGATGAAAAACAAAAATTTAAAATAAAATAAAAACTAAAAATAAAAATGGCCATTGGTCAACCAGGGGGGTGGGGGGAACCACCCAGGAGGGAGGAGGTGCAGGGTGCGCCCCAACACCCACATGCGTGGATGTTGAGAAAATAAAATACCCTCCAAGGGCGCATGGACTGCACGGCTACCCGATAGTGGGAGAACTGCCGTCGCTGTCGTCACCCTCTGGTGCTACATTAGAAGGTGTGCGTGGTATGGGAGGCAGACCACGCAAAGCCCTGGCATGCTCCTCCATGGCAGCAAGCATGCAGGTCTGAAAGGTTTGGTTCTGCAGGATGATGGTCCGGAGATCCCTCTGCATCACCTCACGGGTAGCACAGACTTCAGCCTGCAAGGCCTCACGTGATGCCTGTATCTCTTCACGGGTTGGCTGGAGCTCAGTTGAGATTGTGTGTGTTAGCTGCTCCAGCTGCTCTTCTGACTTTGTTCTCTGGGACACCTCAAGTGCACCCAGAGTAGCTCTTAGGGAGCTGTTTTCTACCCTCAGGGCATCCCTGTGGGCCTGTGCCTCTGCAGATATGGCTGTGCACAGAGCCTCCAGTTCAGCCCGTCGGTCCCTGTTGGTGGCCAACATGTCCTCCCTGTGTGAGCGGCATGTGGACTCTGATGCCTGCTGCTGGAGCTCCACCTGCCTTTCTAGGGGGAGAATGGAAGTGGCCACCCTATCCACGGCCTGAGCCATAATCTCACATGATGCCCCCTTTTGTGCTGCAATTGCATAAATGGAGTTCTTCCACACAGTATTGCCCGGTGGCGCACGGCCACTGCGTTGCTGAGCATGACACCTGTTGGCCCCAATGTGATGTGCACCTTGCTGTGCTGGCACTGCCTGAGGCTGCAGGACTGCATTCCTCTTTTGATCTGCTGCCCCAGGAACAGGAGCACATATTGGGGAGTGTGACCCTGCATCCGTAACCGTCACAGGCAGACATTCCAACACTGAATGGGCCAATGAGGGGTCTACCCCCAGTGCAGGTGCGTTGGACAGAACAGCATCCCTGCCAGAAACACTCACCTGCGACGGGACATTTGTCTCAATGTCTGATTCAGCACCTGAGCCATAGAGATCATCGGAGGTGTACCCAGAGACACCCGTGGACAGGATGGTCTCTAGGACCAATGGTTTTCGTGCACCACCACACCACATCCTCCTATGGTGCTTGATTGGGGCTCTGAGTACTCCTGCCCCTGGCCATCTCCTCCTCATCCACAGCATCTAGTGTCTCATCACCTGCACAAAATGAAAAGAAAAGTAATGAAGACAAACATGAACAGCATAGCCGACACACATAGGCATCACAATGTACACATCCAATACATTAATCAGACATGTCATACATGACACAAACTCAGCCATGCATGCAGTGGCAATGAAGTGGAAGGGAACCCTGAGAGCAGATACTGATGACTCCAAAATTGAAAAGCAACACATGTGCTGCATGGTGCATATCACCTGCATCACACATTAGCCTGTGAGTGGCATGGACCATCCACAAACATGACACA
Organism: Ambystoma mexicanum; assembly: GCF_040938575.1. Lineage (NCBI taxonomy): Eukaryota > Metazoa > Chordata > Amphibia > Caudata > Ambystomatidae > Ambystoma > Ambystoma mexicanum. Next base: position 710,821,344 of record NC_090924.1, on the reverse strand, counting down.
TGCAGAACACTGATGGACATAGCATAGCCATGCCAGCACTGACAAGGACACCCAGATGGGAGTTAATCACTACTGTCCCCCATCCATGTCAAACGCATATCATCAAACAGAACATCCACAATAGTGAAACAAAACACACGTGTCACATGCTGCAACATCACCAGTGTGTTCATATACAGTGATGGGAGACACATGGATACATCAATGGTAGGCCACTTGGACATGACACAAGTCAATTGTCATGTTGAACATTCAAGCAGGGCTCAGAAGTGATCGGGTGCAGTGTATGTGTAGGTGCACAGTAGTTAATCAGCCTGATTGATGAAATCATTTGCCTAAAAAGTGAACATATGTGGGGCTTTGTGGGGAAAATCCCTGTCTGAAGTATGTTGTTTTTTGGGCAGAACGGCACACAAATCTGCGTTTATCATGCAAATGATTCCATCAATCAGGCAGAATAAATAGAAAAACTGTATTACCAATGTCGTGGCATGATGGCAGTTTAAGGGCAAGTGCAGTCATCATGTGAAAAGTGTTTGCAGCGGGTAGTAGGGATACAGTGAACCCCAAACTCAAGGGCAGGGGATGTGTTGAAGTCACTACATGGGTCACATGTAGCAGTTATGACTACATAGCCTGACCTGGCACTCAATCAGAACACATCACCCAAGCAACATACACATGGTCTGGACAGAAACGCATGGGTACTCACAGGACATTGTCTCAAGATCTGGTAGGTCTCCCACGCCTTGGATCTGATCCTCTACGATGAACCCTCCAGCGATTGCCTCATGTTCTGTGAGTTCATCCTCCTCTGGTGGTGACCCACTGCCAGTCACCAGAGTAGAGGCGTAATTGGAAGCCAGCTTGTTTTTTGCTCGACGTTTGAGGTCATTCCAACGCTTTGAGCCATCATCAGCTGTGCGCTTCACAAATCCAAGGGAACTAATTTGGTCTGCGATGCACTGCCAGTGGGCCCTACCTGAGCAGTCGTAGTCTTTCACCCTGCCGTCACCAGCATGTTGAAGCCATGTGCTGACACGTAGCCCACAAGTGCATCTAGTTCCACATCAATGAAACTCCACTTCCTTGACGTGCCGGAGGGGAGAGCCATGTCCGGGGTCCCAGCCTGTTCCGCAAGAGCACGCTTCTCCCATTTGAGAGGTGGTTCGGACTCTGAGTGGCTTATACCACTCTGGTCTGTAGGGGCTGAAGCACAGGTGGACTGGCCACTGGAAGCAGACAATGGCACGAGGACCAAAGGTCTCACTGCAGGCATTGGTGGCTGGGTGCTGTTGCCAGGACCAAGCAGCACAACTGCCATGGTGTGAGGGTCCGGGACCAACACTGTCCCGGCTGGGTGACTCAGAGCCGGGGAGGAGTGAGCTGCAGCTGCCCCTGCAGTCTCCTCACCCTGGCTACTCAGGGCAGCAGATGACATTGCTGCACCAGATCCACATGGCCTGGTGACAGCAACTTTCGTCACCAAACGTGGCTTGGACTTTGTGACACAGAAGTCGGCCTGTGAGTCATCCTGTGCCAGTTCGGTGACAAATCTGGGCCAGGTTAGAAGGGCATGAGCTGGGATGGTGTCAGCTGCATCTCCCTGACCCACTGTGGGGGGGGGGGCATAGGTGTCCCTGAATGGTCCTGGACACACTGCCCTTTTGGGCCACCCTGTGCACATTGGCCACCACTGCCACCTTGGCCACCCAGCTTATCCTGGCCACGTCCCCTACCGCGGCCACCTCTTGGAAGTCGGCCACCTTTGCCTCCCTTACTACTTGGTCGCCTCCCAACCATGGACTGATGTTCTTGTGCGAATGGGAGGTGCAGAAAACAATTGTCCTGGGCAATTGGGGTGAAGGGGCAGGGTACTAGAAGGAATACGTACCCCTGTTCTCTTGCAAGGCTATCTGTGACCCCTGGGGGAAAATAACAGGTCACACAACGCTCAGGCACCCCAAAAACAAAAACAAATGTGCACGCGACCCCTCAGCAGCCCTCATGCATGGAATGAATGACCCACAGTACGCTTTGGCACCCAGAAACACAAAAAATGCGTATGCATGCTACACGCAGGCTACAATGACCTCTGAATGGGGATGCGACACAGGGGCAACCACAGTGGAAAAATATGTGTGCGACTCACCGTCTGCCCGGAAAATTAATGTAAAAAAGACAGCCTTGTGCGCGTCGGCAACACCCCCGCCAAAAGAAGAATTGAGCTCTGCCTCAGTAAACAAGGAGTACGCAATGCAACCGTTGTGAAGTAATTGCGTGTGAACCCGCTCGTGTGAACCCGCTCGCTCTCCACAAAAAACACGTACAAGAAAATGGCATCGTACACCGACCTTTAACCCCTTCGCACAGAAACGCCTATGTGTGCCACATCACTTACGTGCTTACGCGCTAAGGGACTTTCCTCGATTTTCACTCAAATGTGCTCAAGCTGGCCACGCGACAACACACGGAAGACTGTGCTCCTGCTCAGAAGGCCATTTCCTGCCCCCCAAATCCCCGAGCAGCCTCCCACGAGCCATCTGTTGCTGCCTGCCTGCCTGCTGGCAATGTGCCCTGCTATTTGGTGCCTGCACATCAACCATCTGCAGGGGTCCAGTTGCTGCGACCACCCCTGCTGGAACAGAAGACTACCGACTGGTGTTCCATTGCTCCACAGCCCAGCCCCAGGACCCAGTTGCCCACCCACACCTGCTTCGGTGGTTGCCATGTCAGGGCAAACACCATCTGAGACCACTGGCAAGCCCCAGCCAGAGAAGCAGAGGACTGTCACCTTCTCAGCTGGAGAAGTTGGCATCCTGGTGGAGCAAGTCCTGGGGCATTATGATGCCCTCTTCAGATGACCGTGCGCCGACAAGGAAGGACAGAGGAGGATCTGGTCGGACATCATGGGTGCCATCAACGCGAAGGGGGTGGCAACACGTGACTTCAACATGTTCAGAAGCGCTTGGAGGACTTCAATTCCAGGACCCCCAGAAAGGCCCTGCGCCTCTTGGACGCAATGGATGCAGTGGGGTGCTGGGTCCAGGTTACCATCAACTAGATGAGGGCCCTGGAACGTATTCGCCCAGTGCTTCACCACCAGGTCCTCGAGAGGCAGACCCGTCTGGAGTCGAGCGGTAAGTGTGCATGCGTACTCACTGGACGCAGTGCATGTTGAGGTGTGCCAGGAGTGTGTAGCTTGGACATATGTTTGACATGGCCCATGTATGGATGTGTATGTCCAGTTATGTGTCATGCACATCAATGGTGTATGTGTTCCAAAACATGATGCACAACTGCATGTGAAGATGCACACATGTTTGCATGTCTGTGTTTGTACTCGCCCATGTTTGTGGTGTGACACATGATGCTGGTCCCACCTTCATGTACGTGCACAGTGTACATGTGCGTGTGGGTGTTTGACATGTGTTTGACTGTGAGATGCCATGGATGTATGTGACACAGACAAGTAGGTACCCGATTGGCAGATGTGACATAGTTGCTAATGATTGCTCAGTGACAGGTGGTGGAGATGTACAGATGCATGTCTGTCTGGTGGCGTGTTTGCATGTGTTCGGCACTCCCCATGTTGCTTGTAATGTCATGCCAACCTTTGGATGTTCATGCAGTTGTATGTGTATGGATGCTGATGCCTGCCGCACGATTCCTGTTAATTTGTGCATGTGTGTGGGTTCAAATGATATGAGTGTTGGGGAGTGTGATGCCATCTGTGAAGTTTCACACTGCCACTCATGTGCAACTGTCAAGTGTGTATCAGACCATTGTACAGTGCACTGATGCCTGTGTTCTATCTCTCCCTATCTGCATTGTCAACTGATGAAGAGGGCGGAGACAGTGCTGTGGAGCACAGCGGCAGGGATGCCACCGCCAGCCAGAGACGGAAGGCTCAGCTCCCCTCCGAAGTAATCATATCTTCTAGGAGTGAGTTGTCTGGAGACACGTCCATGGCCGCAGCTGCTGAGGGAAGGTCCAAGAGGCGGAGGTTGGAGGTGGACTCCTCGGCAGCAGAAGGGGCACCTGAGCCCCCACAGGGGACTACGGAGGAAGATGGCACTGAGTCATCCAGGTTGGTGGGGGGTTTGGTTGAGGAGGAGGCCTTGACAGCCCAAAATGCACAGGGCCTGGAAGGGGGGATTCCAGGTGCTACTGGTGCAGTCCATGGGCAGGGACAGGAGGCAGCACAGGCCACCGCTGTAAATGGTTTCAACCCAGCACTCCACCTAAGTCAAGGGATCGTGTTTGCTAACTACGCAGATGACACGCAATGCGTTCTACCTATTTCAGGTATATATCAAAAGGATGAAGTTTTCATTGATGCAATTTATTTGAAAATTCAAAATTGGATGGTGTCCAATGGCTTGGCTCTGAACAGTGCCAAAACCGAACTTTTCCTCGTAGGCTCCCCAAGTAAATTGGATAAATTAGGAGCAGAATATAAGAAGATTAACCTGGACAATTGTGTTATCAAAACTCTGTCCAAGGTTAAGACTCTAGGCGAATGTCTGGATAGACATTTAAACATGAAGGCGCAGGTGAATAGCCTCATCTCGTCTGCCTCCTACTTCCTTAAACTCTTTTGCAATCTTCGCCCGTTTATTTCTAAAAAAAATTCAGAAACACTGGCCAGAGCCATTATTGGCTCAAAATTAGACTATGGATGCAGCCTTTTGGTGGGTATCCCCCAGACTGAGATCCATCATCTTCAGGTAAACCAAAATGGGGCAGTGAGAGTTGTGAAGGGCCTAAGCAAAAGAGATCATGTATCGGAGGCCAGAAGGAGCCTTCATTGGCTGCCGGTTGGTGAAAGAATTCAGTTTAGGCTTCTTCTTATTACTCAAAAATGCATCGTGGGTCAAATGCCATCATATCTGAAGGAAGCCGTAACTATGAAAGATAAGGGAAGGTCACTTAGATCAGACAACGCAAATATACTTATTGTACCCCGGCATAAGACCAACAAAACGAGGCAGGGCTCTTTTGAAATAGCGGCTCCCACCGCATGGAATGCCATCCCAACTTCAATAAGAATGTTGTCCTCAAAAGAACTTTTTAAAAAAAAGCTGAAAACCTTACTCTTCGCCTAGAGCATTGCTAGTTGCGATAATAGATAGTTCAGAGGTCTGGTACTTGTGTAATTGTGTTCTGTGTATGTTAGTCTGCGCCCATCAGCCCGCGGGTACCAGGTGCGCGTTATAAATCTTTTAACTTAGCATAACATATCAATGCCTAGCATGTGATGCCCAGCCGGAACCCTTAATTATATATTTTTATGTCTAAATTTCTTTTATTTCTGAATGATGTACCCTTATATAATGCCCCTCTCTTTGAATCCCCCTGGTCTCACTGAACCAAGAAGTTTGCAAAGTTAAAAGATGTATTTGATGGATTTCAACAAGATATATATCACACTTTTATGAATTTGAACAATATCTAGATATCACCCTATTAATATTTATACAATAATCAGCGTTGGGTGATATGACAATCACAATCTCTTTAATCAATAGGAGTATGGATGAGAAGAATAATGTAGCATAGAATAAAACTTTGTGTGGGTTCAATGAAATGTAATGATAGGAAATTAATGCAGCACAGAAATAAAACTTGGTATGAATTCAATCAAATGCAATGTAATCACTCTTTCCCCCTGATACTACTCAATTCCACCTAATATGCAATATAGAGATGGAAGGAGAGAAAACAGGTTTCAATAATAACACTCTACAAATGTAGTTTAAATCCAAATTCCCCCCTGCAAGCTTAGAGAGAAACAGGAATGATTTCAAACAGGTCAATTGCGTTTTAAGTGTGATTTTAAATGAATGGAAAAAATGCTAAAATGGATTTAATTCTCTAAAATGAATTCAGAACTAGTGGGAGCCGCTTTGGATAGCTTCGGGTAGACACTAGCAATGATGATTGAATGACTGGCAGATAGGAAACCGAATTCAGAGGTTGAATGCAAAGAAATAGCTATTTTACACGTGGTGAAATTGAGCCAAATGCAGAATCGCGGCAAACTTTTCTGCGCGCGTTAAGCGCGATTGCGGCAAAAGTATAAGGATTGAAATGCGGTTTTGGATTTGTTTGAAAGCTGAGGATGTTAGGCTCAATTTGACAAATTTTGTTCCTAGCATGTACAGTTCAGAAGTTATGAAGTTTTTAGTAAATGTCGATTTTTCTCAAAAAAAGTCAAGATTTCAAATGAAAGATGCGCTTTTGAAGATTACAAATAAGGATTGGCTTTACACTAATGAGCTATGAAGATGTGAGATACCAATGGTACAGCCACCAGTCCAGAGGCGCCTCTGTCTGATCTTTGCCCGTTGCGACACTTGCCTTTCTTCAGCAACTATATATTAGAGCAAAGATGATTATCATTACAATTATCACAGGACTATATGGATGAGAGAAAGATTCAAGACAGAGAAAAGAGATTCTACAACGCAGTTCTGGATATGATAGAATGGGTTGGATTGGATAACTTAAGAATAAGAGATTGGCGATGGACAATTCTATGCTAAATATTCACAACTATGGTTTTGGAATAGGCCCGTCAAAGATCTGGTCAAAGGTTTTGGACTGGAATCTGGAATAGCCACCGGACAGGATTCAGGCGCTTAGTTCTGCTCTCAGCAAGGGACTCTGGTCTCTGCACAGACTTTTGGACTGGATCTGACGGGTTGGTTCTGGGTTACAGCTCGGCTGCTACTGGTTTGGATCTCTGGGTTCTAGCAAGAGTTCTTGGCAAGAAGCAGAAAAACAGCACCCCGGCTGTTGAATTTGTTATGCCCCTTGTAAATTTGGGGTTAAAATCAAGTTGCAAGATTTTAAAGGCCAGCTGAGAAGGGTTCAGCTTTGGATTGGGCCTTCTGCTTTCAGAGTTCTGGAGTCTGGATCTGGGTTCTTCCTGCAGAGCGCTTCGCCAGTAAATCAGTTAATGGGTGAATGTGTGTGTCTAGGTCCTCAACAGTCCCTATTTATGTAGTTCCCAAAGGGGTGGGTAGGCTGATTATACTAAGCCCAATCCTCTAAGAAGCCTATTGGTTAAGGTATTCCCTCTCTCCTGATTTGAGAAGGAAACCAGAGTGTCATGATGTGTCATGATGATGCTGTGTTTATGGTCCAGGGAAAAAACTCCCCTTTGTTTCTTCACAGAAAGTATATTTTTCATATAAAGCATATTTACAATATCACCAACTTGCCAATAATACATATTTACATCCAAAATTAAATAAGGCACGTATCTGTCCAAGTTCCATCTTCTTAAGAGTTTCGGTTCACAAATACAGTTTTTCGCGCTTTTGGTTGGTTACCCAGTGTCAGATCTGTACACATTTTTCTCCATACATGCGCATGACATCTGGGCACCATCCTGTACATTTTCATATTTCAAGCATTATCACAATTGCTACAATATCAACATTTTTGTGGTTCAGCCTTGAACATCTCACACATTCCAGAGTAGTTTCTACTTGTGAGCAACATTTTCATTTTAACAACCTATACATTTCAGATTTTTATCGGTTTGTCACAGTTTTCTATGAGTCCCTTTCTCAAAAATATATTTTTTTACTGCTCCAGATACACATTTCAGTCTAGCCCCGCCCCCAAGGTTTTGGCTGGGCCAGAGCAACCTGAGCCTCTTCCTGCCAGCAGCTGGTTTCTGTTGACGCCCGAATTAGCATTTTCTTTCAGTCAAGGGAGTCTTTTGTCTCCTGTCAGAGCAACAGGCCAAAATCCCCTCCCACTTCCATTAGCAACTCCCTGCCAGTTCCTCAGCAGAGAGCAGGGGGGAAGATTCCTTTGTTTGGGAGAAGTTGTGAAATGTCTTTGAAGCACAGTGTGGCTGGCTTTAATTCACTTTTCAAACAATGTTTAAAATAGTCTTTTTCCAAATACAATTAACATTTTTAACAATTTTTAACAAATATAGACACACATCTCTTAATTCGAGCCTTTCTAAAACATAGAGCTTGCTTTTGATACTTTGATACTTTTTCATACTTTGATTTTAATGTACAAGTTTAAATGACAGGTTAAGTAAATGCCAGCTTCTGACACAGAAGAGCGGCGGTACTGCGCCCATTTCTCACATATTTTTCCAAGCAAGCACCATTGAATGTGGATTTTCTTCTGATAAAATGTGCTTCTGCTGACATTGGGCTTAAGTGGATTCTTTAAATAAAGTGATGTTTAACACCCAACAAGGATGTTGCATCTTCTCTGCTGTTTGAGAATCATTATTTTGCACATTTAACAGCCAAGCAAAAAATGGACTTTCAAGCACTTTAGGGTTTCCCTTGCAACACAGCACTGCTTTTTCAAGTAGTTTCATTTTACTTTGTGGGCAGCCCAATGATAGGTTTTGGCAGTGGTCTCCTGTGTTAACACTGACATAGAAAAAATGGATTGGCGACTTATTGTTCAGGTTTCCCTGCGCACTTCTCAGATTTCTAGCGCACATAAGGCTTTTTGGCGGTCATTCTGATGTTTCTGATGCAAGCAGCGCACAGTAATGTTGCAGGGCATAGACTAGTGGGTTAGAACATCCAACAAGCCCCCCTTGCGATTTGGCGTTGATCGTCCATCAATGGGAAGTCGCAAGACTGGAATGTCATTGTCATTTCTTTTGGTTCTAAAATGGCAAAGTTCATCATCTTTTCCTCCATCCGGTGTGGAACGACCAGTTCTCCACGCCCAGTCCTGGTGTGAGTATTGAGCAATACTCTGGGCCCCTTGGATCTTTCCTCTGGTTCCTGGGTAGTCCTCCTTGGTCTTAGTCTCCATGGTTTCTAATCCTAGGATGACAAAGCAAAAGCATATTTGTACACATTTCCCCACCACTATTAATGTAGTGGGGCAGACACATACATTTTGATAAATCAGGACACATTTTTCTATTGTAAGTTACTGACTATATATGGAATCTTTTATAGTTGGAATTCTAGTGAGCTGGAGTGACCCCCTCTGAGGTCCCAGAAGACTTCTACAGTTGCTGCAGAGTGTGCCTAGGATGGCAACACTTTAGTTGGTTAATATGGAGCCACTTATCTTCCCCCTCTGCCAAACTGACTTTGGGGATGCGGCTTTTGTAGGCGACTGGTGAGATTTTGTCTACAATTTCAAAAGGTCCCCTCCAGCTAGGCAAAAATGTGCGCTGTTTGGCTTGGTTCCTTTGGAAATTGTATAAGTAGACCCGGTTTCCTACATTGTATTCTTTTCTAATAGTCTTTAAGTCATATTTGGTCTTAATGCTGTGTGCAGATCTTTCTAGATTTCGCTGAGCATAGGCAAAAGCATGTTGAAGGTGTTTTCTTAGATTTTCAACATACTCATGAGTTGTGGAGGCATTGATCAATGTCTGCTCTTGGGTTCTGTAGAGCAGATGCTGGGGAAGCACCATCCTGCGTCCAGTCATCAGTTCAAACGGTGACATTTTATTTGCAGATGAAGGGGTAGATCTGATGGCCATTAGGACAAGAGGTAATCGGATATTCCAATTTGGCCAAGAATCTGGCACAAACGTTCTTAATATGCTCACAATTGTTTTTTGTATTTCTCCTGCACCACTAGAGGCTAGCCGGTAAGCAATGTGTAGCTTCCTTTTGACCCCAAGTATCTCCCACATCTTTGTCATTACTTCGCTGTCGAAATGGCTACCTCTGTCTGACTCGATCCTTTGGGGTAGTCCAAAACGCAAAAAGATGTGGTTGATCATCCGGGCAGCTGCTGTTTCTGCCTTGCAGTTTAGGCCCGGAGACATTCCAACCATTTAGTAAACAAGTATGTCACGGTCAACATGTACTTGTTCCCCAAGGAGGAGCGAATCATGGGCCCGATATAATTGACTTATAACTCTGACCAAGGCAGTGTCATCCCTCTGTTTTGGAGAGGCGCACAGTGTGTGAGGGATGTTGGCTGAAATTGTGCACACAAGACACCCCTTCAAGTATTGGTCGAGGTCCTGCCCCATGTGTGGCCAGTATGCAACCTCCCTTGAGATTTCAAGTGTTGTATGAAATCCCCTATGACCGGCTGTGGCCGCATCATGGGCGTGACTTAACATCATGCTTCGGAATGAGCTAGGGACCACCCATTGATCATGGCCAGCTAGGGATTTCCTCACCAACAAACCGTCTTGGATTCAGAACATTTTTGGACATTTCATCAACAATCTGAGGTCCTCTTTCCCTATGTATTCGGTATCCGTCAGGGGAAAGTTCTCAGGGTCCTCAATGTGTTGATAAAACTTACCAATTATTGGATCCACTTTTTGAGCCGTAATCAGATCAGCATCTGGGGTCTCCTTACTCCATTGTGCATTTGAGAGTTCATTGTGAGCATTTGTCTGGGACCTAGTGATAGCAGTGAACTGGATTTCCCCCAACAAGACTCGATCTCAAGTAGATCCCCTTGGATGGCTCCGGTTTTGGCCAGCTGATCAGCTAAGTCATTTCCAGTTTTGTCTGGTCCCTCTACTTTGGAATGACCCTTATCTTTTTCCAGTAGATGGTCATCCCATTAGAGGTGACCAGATCATCAATGTTTTGAATTAATTTCCCATGTTTCAATGGTTTGTTGTTAGCACATAACATTCCTCTGGTTTTCTAGTTAACCAGGTGCTCCACGAACCCATTCCGTACATAATCTGAATCTGTGATTATGACCAGTTCGTGGAGTTGATGTTGGACAGCAGTGAGGGTGGCTTGATGCACAGCCATCAACTCTGCCACTTGACTACTTCGGGGACCAATTTTGTACCCAGCTGAGGGTTCTGGGGTCTCATTCACCCATGCATTCCCTACGCCAGCCACAAGTTCTTTTTCCCTATTGTTGTCAACATGGTAGGAGCATCCATACACATAGACAGTGGGCATTCCCTCACACTTGTCTTCTTCAAAGACTTCGTATGGGGAATTGAGGTATGCCTCCATGTTGTCCTTGATTTTTAGACTCTCGTCCTTGAGACAGTTTTCTCTGGCACAATCATGCAAGTGAGCCAGACCTTGTGCAAGGGGACTCTTCTTGTTTTGGCCATATCTTACCTCCACAGGAAAGCCTTGCATTGACAGACTCCAGGATGTAATTTGGGAATTACTCATGTTCCCAGCCTGGATTCTGTCACTTTGGATATATTGCAGAGGCTGGTGTGGAGTCTCCACTATGATGTGTTCCCCCTGGATGAACAGGCGGTAATTCTTCAAAGCCCACACCGTTGCCAGGAGTGCCTTCTCACAATTGTTGAATTTTTCCTCCACAGAGGATAAAGTTTTACTCGCATAGGAGATTACTTTATTGACCTTGTCATGCTTTTAATATAATACTGCAGTCAAGCATGTATTAGAGAACCCTGTCTCCAAGAAGAACTCCTTGTTTTTGACAGGCTAAGCTAGGCAAGGCACTTGTGAGTGTCTTCTTTTGAGTTGTCTTACTACCTCGGCTTGTTCTGGACCCCACTCCCACTTGACTCCCCCCTTCAAAAGATGAATCAGGGGTCTTGTGATCTCTACGTAGTCCTCAATGAACTTTCTACTGTAATTAGTCAGTCCAAGGAGGCTCCTTAGTTCCTACAGAGTTGTGGGGTCTTTCCATTTTTTTATTTTATTTTATTTTTTTATTACGAGTATATAATCACCAAAGTGATTTTTACAAGAGGATGAACAGGACAGAAGGTTGTGAATAACAAAAAAAGAAGAAGGTAACATAGGGTTTCAAAAGTAAAAGCAAAGGTAAAAGCAAAAGTAGTAGTAAAAATGAAGATAGAAGGTAAAACTGATAAACTGATAAACAGTGAAGGCCAGGGTGGAAACACAGATGGTAAAAGTTAGGACGAGGTCAAAAGAACAGAGGAAGATCACTCCCCACAAACTGTTTGTGTTAACCCACTCTGGGAAGGCTGCAGAGCTGCTTGTACAAAGATCTGATCTAAAATGTTTGTGGCTGCTATGGTCCAGGAAGGTCTCAAGCCTCCTATTAAGCGCTCCCACCAAAGATCTTCTTCCCTCAGGTAGGCATTCTTTAGATGATGCAATATGAATTTGTCTGTACCTGGACACAAAAGCAAGAGGTGACGTAATGTTTCAGGTTGGTCGGGGTCATTACAAAAGCGGCAGGTATTAGATGGTGAAAGACCTCTTGAATGTAGAATTTCGTTTGTGGGTAATAAGTTTAACCTCGCACAAAGGAGTGTATTCCGAGTTTTTCTGCTTGGGTGTTTTATCAGAAAAGGTTGAACTACGTTCAATTTTCTACATGTTGGAGGTAAATGGGTAGCACGTTTGTACTCAGATGCCCTGTCCAATGTACTTATCCAATCCATTTCTTCAATCGTGCTTTAGTTTTTGTTGGATTACCCATCAGTTCTTCCATCGAGCTGCCGCAATTTTCAAGTTGATGTAGGCACATAAGCTCCCATTTAGAGAGTAACGTTGAGTTGTGTAGGTTCATCTCATCCTGAACCATCAAAAAAATTGGCGCGGAAGTAGGATCTTTGATCTTCCTGTACAGCATGACTGATGCCCTTTTGACTATTGAGTCTAAAGAGGAGAGGGAGAGTTCACGTCTTATCAAGGCGATCGGAGTCGAGGATGGTAAATCCAGGACTGAGCGCCAGAAGAGACTCTCCAATCTAGCCCATAGGGAATGAGGTAAAGATGGCATTGCGTCGGCTCCATAAGTGATAGCTGGAATGACTTTGCCCCGGTAGAATTTAAGTAGCGGCATCAGTGAGAAGCAACCATATTTTTTGTCGAGTATTTTCGCTTCAGAAACTAGTATTTTCATTTTTTCCAAAAGATGGTGTTGCATTGCTGTATCTTTCGCTGTGGGGTCAATAAGGACTCCCAGGTATTTAAATTCTGTCACTTGTTCAATTTTGTTTCCTGTCAGGAACCACAAGTTCTTCTTTTTCCTTTGGAGATTTTTTTCAAACACCATGATCGTTAGAGACTGTGTAAGTGTTCAATGCAGACAGCTGGCGTTGTAAGCCGATTGGGGTCTGGTTCAATTGTATAAGATCATCCGCGTACAAAAGTCTTGGGATCTTCTCTTTGCCTAATTCTGGAGGAAATGCTCGTAAACCAATTGTGGTTTGTTTGTAGTCCCCACAATATGAGAGGAAGAGGGCTGGTGCTAAAGGGCAGCCCTGTTTGACTCCTCTGTCAGTAGTTATAGCTGACGAAAGCAGGCCTCTAGTGTTCAATCGTACCTGCACCGAAGTGGAAGCGTGGAGAGCCTTGATAGGATTTAGAATTTCCTGTGGGCAGTCCCATCTGGTAAGTTTCTCCCAAAGTTTCCTGCGATTGACAAGGTCAAAGGCCTGGGAAAGGTCTATAAATGCCAGATAAAGGTTCCTATTGGATTCACAGGCTTTGGTTTTCAAAAGGCTGAGAATAAAAATGTTTATGCTGGTACCTACACCCTTTTTAAACCCAGATTGAAAATGGTCGTTACAGGTTGCCCTTTTTGCCCATTGGTTGAAATGATCCAGTAAAAGGGAGCCGTAGATCTTCCCTATAACGTCGAGCAGGGCCACTGGGCGAAAGTTCCTGGGATCATCTTTCCTACCTTTTTTAAATATAGGGATAATAATCGCTGAGGTCCAGGTAGGCGGGATTATGCAAAAGGTTGTACATTTGTAGAAAATTAGGCTCAGCAAGTGTGACCATTCTTCTGGTGCAGATTTCACGTTCTCATTTGACAGACCATCAGGGCCCTTGATTTCTTCAGTTTGAATATTTTGTCCAAGATTTCAGTTCTGTCTGAAAGATCAACCCATGGTGCTCTTATCTGGGGTGTTAAAGGGACCTCGGCCGTGTCTGGAGAGCAAAAGAGTTTCGAGTAGAACTCAATCCAAGATGCTTCCGAAATGCTGTTCAGCATCATTGTGGCTGTTTCTTTAGCTTGTGGATTAACCAAACTCCAAAACTCTCTAGAGTTGGATTTTTGAATTTGTTCCAACATGTTTTCGGAGTCTTGTTGGTAGAATGTTAAACGGTGCCCCTGTAGCCAGCTTTTATAGGCTCTTGAAGCCTCTTTTGCATACGCCCTATTAAAGGGCGTGTTGTTTCTCAAGGCCGACCTTTTTGCTTTACGAAGGAGATTTTGTTGGGCCACCACGAGGGCATCGAAATTATGTGCGTGAATTTGTTTTGTGTTTATCCCCTTCGAGCTTTTTGTCGTGGTTCTGTGAGGTTCCAAAAATGGTCTGTAGTCAACCTTCTCTGCCTCCTGCATACTTCCATATGAAGAAGTAAATGCTCGAATATTTGCCTTTGTAACCCTTACCCGGTTGCCTTTTCCTTCCGGTTCAATTCTTCCTGAGTAATGGGCTAATGCTGGTTTTGTAAACGCTCATTTAATGGCCAGGAGATTGTGGTCACTTTGGTTAGTCTGGCGAATGCGGAAATCTGTCAGCCTTGCTAGCAAAAATTCAGAGGCGAAGATATAATCTATTGTTGAATGGGCCATGCCTCGCTTCCATGATGGTAAAGCAGTGGAGTCTGGCAGAGCGAATGCAGTGTTGAACAGTTGCCTGGCCAACATCAACTTGTGCCAAGCTAAACCTTGTCTGCATGGAATGGTCTGTGCGGGACTTGAGGCGATCGAACTGGGGGTTGGACATTTGATATTTAAGTCTCCGCATACTATGACGTCACAAACCCCGAACTCTAGATATACTGTGTCCAGTGTAGAAGTCACTATGTCAAATAGTGAAGTCTGTTGAATTGTTTTGTGATTCCAGTAAATAGACATCACCAGCAAAAAAGTGCACGTGTACTGGTCATCGGCGGACTCTCTTCGCAGGCAAGAAATTAGTACTGCGATGAAGTAAGGGGACTTCAATATGATTTTAGTTATTTCTAGTCCCACGCCCATCCGGACTGCAACAATTAGGCCTGAGGAAGGCCTTCCTTTGTTTCCTGCTAATGCTTCTACAAAGGCGATCTCAAAACCATCCAGTGATGGTTTAGATTGTAACCAGACTTCCTGAAGACAAAGGATATCATATTCTCCTAGGTTGATGTCACTGGGAGTTGTTAAGTGTAGAAACCCTCTTGGTTCCAGGTCGCAAGGGAGAGTGAAAGATGCTCTTGGACAGTTTTTGTATCATCTGGTGGCTATTTGTGAAGACGAGTAGACAAAGCATTGGGTAACCAGGCCCATGTGGTGGAGCTAAAGTTTGATCTTGCCTGCGTCACCCTTTGATTCTCCTCTAATAGAGTAGTCGCCTTTGTAGTTAGTAGATTGCAGGGGTGGATGTGTTGCCCATTAGGTGACGATTGGGCCTGATCCGCCTGGGTGGTTGATGGTAGTTTACTTGATAAATCGTCCTTTGGGCTAAGGTGCCGACGTTCTTCATTTGTTGGTCTGTGTTCAATGACGCGGTCCTTTGGCTTCTCGTTGCCTACTTTAGGAGGTGTAAGTCGAGTTAGCTCAAACCCTTGTTTGTATAATGACTCCGCTGCAGCTGCCAGCAAGTGGTCACGTTTTCTGATGATATGTATAACAGGCAGTAGGCCTTATGTCCCTCGTGGGAAGGTTCCACCGTTTTAAGGTCTTCTGATTTTAAATTTCTTAGGGAGGAGATGCTATGTAGCAGTTTCAGCACTGTGCGTCTGTTTAATACTAGATATTTTGGGTTACCAGACCGTTGCCGTATTTTGATCGATGGATACGACTTGTGGCTATTTGCCTCTTGGTACGACTTCTTCTTCTGATGAAAACTGTAATCCTCACTCTCCTGGTGTTTATGGTCGTGGGGTCCTTTCCTCTGATAAGAATGCTTAGATTCCTTAGATTTGTCCACTGTGTCATCTTTTGTTTGGATGTGGACTCTCGATCTGTATTCCGTGTGGGGTCGACGAGAAGGTGTGGCTGAGTCAAGGTTTTTTTCCATTCTCTTTTCAGTGGGCTTACTGGCAGGACCCCCGTGATTGCTTCTTAAAGATTTGAAGCGATCATCTAATGAGATGAAGCCTGAAAGATCCCTGGTTACTGTCTGATGGCTGGGAGTCAGCTTAGGCAGATGGGAAGTCGCATCATTCTGTTGACTATCAATAGATTCGTCGAGGTATTGACTTAAGTCCATTAATTCTTTATGTGGGGGAGAGTCTACTAATGCTTTTAGTGGCTGTGGCAGCACTTCAGCGGATTTGCCAGTGTCTAAAATGGTCACTAGTGGTGATTTCGTCACAGCCTTCAGTTGGATCTTCTTTGGTAGAGGTTCCTTCTGACGGAGCTCAGGTTGCTGAGTCACGGGGGTTGGCTTAAACAGAGGTGCCGTTTTTAAACATGGATGGGAGGTGAGAGTCTGTTGTTTAGTTCTCGTGCCTGAGTTCTCCCCAAAAGACGGGCCTAAGCCCAATGATTTTTGGCTTAGGCCTTGAGTAGATTTCATTCTTCACTGGTCTTTAAGTGGGGGAGTATCGTCCAGACACATCACTTAATTTTCACCCGACTTGATGCAACTCAGATTCGGACCAACTGGTAATAGGCAGTTAAGGCCTTGTGAAGTACTTACACCCGATTTGGGCCTTGTCCCACAGTCCAAGTTGGAAGGCTCGCGCCACAAGGTGTCACACGATGGAGTTTGAGAGCTTGCATCCTTCCTTGGCCTATCTTTGTTGTTATTTCTTAAGCCTGGTAAAGGTTCTGTAAGCTCCGCTTGGTAGGAAGTGACAGGTAAGTCATTTTTTCTTCTCTCCAGAGCATTAATATAGCCCTCTAGGTAGATGAGCTTTGAGTTCATCATCGAGAAATAGACGTGTGATCTTTCAAGGAATCCTTAATTCCCTCATATAGCTTGCAAAATGGCGCTAATGCGATTGTTACATCCGACATGATGTACATAAAGTCTGCTTTTTTTGACGGAGTCTCCTTTGGGATAGTATAGGAAGACTCCTTTGGGATAGTGTAGGAAGACTCACTTGCTCTTCTATTAAATGAGAAGCTCACCAGTGTAGGAGGAGGCCATAGCCGCAGTACTTCCTTTGCTTTGTGTTGAGGGGTCGATAACCTCGGCATATAGCCCCCCCGGGGGTCTATCGAGGTCTCTTTACTTCCATTTCCCTCGTGTGCTTCCATGTCCAAAGGGATGGTCAGGGGAGAAGGCTTAGGCGCCAAGTTCCTTCTCTCAAAGTTCTCTTCCAATGGCCCTGGAATGGCAGTTGTCTGGGCTGTGCGATCTGTCTGGGGAATGGAGTTCATACTTCCCTGTAATGGTTGGGTTTGCTTGTCATGCTCCATAGACATTAGGGCTTCAGTGTAGGGCTCTGGGATTTCACTGACAAGCTCATAATGAGGTAGTGAAGATGGTACTATTGGTGGTTCCTCTGGGCAAAATTCTTGGGGTTCCGAGATGACTGGTAATACCGGTAGCCCCAGGATGGGAGTGTCTTTAAGTTGTTCTTTTTGATGTGATGGAGATGCAAGGGTCCCGCTGCTAGGGATGTTCTTTTGAGAGCCGGCTGAGGCTATAAGCAAAGGTTCAAGAAGCGCTTCTAGCAAGTTTGCGTCCGAGATTTCCCCAAGCCCTGAGTGCTGAAGTTTCTTTTTGGCTTGTCTTTGGAAAAGCGTTTTCAACGGGTTTTCCAGGCGGAGACTCGCCGTTGAAGCTGGCGAGTTGGTAGATTTCAAAGGCTTTTTTATTATTGTTCTCTTAGAAGTCGTGGGGAGATCGAAATTTTTTTTTGATAGCAGCCTAAATGGAATTCCGTGTGGTTGTTTAAATGGAGCCCCTTGTTTACTGCCTTCTCTCAGATCCCTGAGTTTGGCAATCTCCGATTTGGTGGTCTCAGAATATAAGGGGGCCGCAGAAGAAGGTGGTAATGTGGGCGAGATTACAATTGTTTTGGCAGAATGGCCCACAATCTTGAGCTCCTCCTCTAGAGACTGTGGGCTGTTTCTTTCGTGATGATCTATTTCGTCACAAACAGTAGGTGTTGTAGTCGAGCTGTTATGAATTTGAGCCTTTAGAGTTTTTGCCGAAGGAATCACTGTAACAATGTCTTTGGCCACTTGGTGGTGCTGTGGCATCGTTATGCCAAGAGCAGTCGAGGACAAAGGCCTCTCTATCCCAGAGACTCTGGTTTCGTCACCAGGACCCTGAGGTTCCAGGAGTGCAGCCGGACCTGCGCGGCCCACTCGCGGCTCTCCCTGGTTTTCGACCCGGGTGGCCCCCCCTCCTTCGAGGGACGGCTCCTCCGCGTCATCAGCCAGGTACAGAGACCGGGCCGTGGGCTGCGCGGCTTCGCTGAGATTTCCCCCGCAGCTGGCTTCAGTCTCCAGATGGCATTGCGGAGAGGCTGCACTATGGCTCCGTTGTCCCATGGAGCCGCGGCTGACCCCACTTGCCGCCTCACCACACATGGGGCCCGGCACCAGCTCCTCCCAGTTTCCGCCAGGGGAGGCCTCTCCTCCTACGAGGGGGGGTCCCCCCGCGCGGTCCCCCATCGGAAACTGTGACCCAAACGTCGTGGATTCTCTGCTGATGCGGTCCACCTCTAGATCGGAGGCGACAAGCTCCTCTGTTTGCTTTGCCTTGTTGGCAGCGTCCCCAGACGAAGAGGCTCTGGACGTCTGATCAAACCACTCTTCTGGTAAAAGTTTTTGTAGTGTGCTGATGTTGAGTTGTTAGTTTAGGCAATTTTCTTGATGAAGTGTTATGTAATTTACCTCCTGGCCGCTTTACAGAGCCTGCACCGGATAAGGTGTTGAGATGTAAGGTTGGGAGAGCTTCAGTGAGTAGTGAGGAAGCCAGCAAGAGGGCCGAAGGGCTGTTGGCACTCTGCAACCTTTGTGGTTCGTCTTCGCCTCCAGAGATATTATGTCTCAGGTCCAGGGCGTCTCCGTCATCCGCCCTAGCCGCCATTAGACTGCCACAGACTGCCCACTCTCACAGCACTCTGCTCCGCTTCGCTGCTGCCTTCTGGTTTTGAAGTTAGTGGCGCCAAAAAAAGGAAAGACTGTAGACACTGTAGTCACTGTAGAAAGACTGAGAGGGACTGCCACAGACTGCCCACTCTCACACCACTCCGCTCAATTTTTGGAGTGCTTCCACTTTCTTTTCCTGGGGACAGAGACCCTGAGGAGTAATCTCATGCCCCAAGAAATGTACACGAGTTTTGCTCTGGCAGCCCTCAACTGTGTCAGAACATAATGGATCTCTGCTATGTGTTCCTCCACAGTTGAGCTTTTGATGAGAACATCATCTACATAGGCCAGGTTACCCCTTTCACCCAGATCGGGCAAGGCCTTATGCAGAAAAATGTTGAACTCATTGCCGGAGTTGATGTATCCGAAGGGAGACCGGGTCCATGCGTATTGCTTCCCCCCAAAGGTGAAGGCCAGCTTGTATTGCTGCTCCCTACTGACAGGTACAGCCCAGTATCCATTGGTCAGGTCTATTGCAGTGAATAACTGTGACCCCCTGCATCTGGGCCAGCCCTTGGTCAATGTAGGGAAGAGGCCATCGGGAAGTATAGACCAGTTTGTTGAGCTCCCTAAGGTCGGCGCAGTGTCTCCACTGGCCCTTTGGCTTCAATATCCCCAGCACCGGATTATTGAAGGTGCTGTGGACTGGACGGATTATCCCACGGGACTCAAGGTTCATAATTATTTCAGTAAGGGACCCCATTGATGCAAGAGGCAAGCGATATTGCTTCACAAACACTGGAGTCATGCCAAAGTCCGTGGGAATTGTTGTTGTGTGGATGTCGGTGTGACCACAGTCATATGAGTCCACCGCAAAGAGATCTTGAAAATCCAAGAAAACTTGTTTCAATTTTTGCCTTTGCTCCAGAGTCTCACAGGCATCAGCTAGGTTGAATCTTTCTTCAACCATCTGCCTGAAACCTGGAAAGACTTCCGGTTTTGCTATCTCAGCGGCCTCCTCCAGCTGGGTGGAGAAGTCCCTGGTCAAAGTGTTGATTTGGACTGGTGGCTTCAGGTGGGAAAGGCAGCCCTCATGGACCTGGAAAATCACCTCATCCCTCCTGGAGTTACAGGTCACATCTTCCTTACCATAAGGGCAGGAAGTGTATACCAAGAAGATCCCCCCATGCCGGGTAAAGATCTGTCTGGTGTTGTGTTGTCATCACTATCACTGTCAAAACAGTCCTTGGGGATTGGTCCTAACAGTTAATTGCCTAAATCTATGGAAAAATGTTGGTCATCAACCGCCATTCCAATAATGGTGCCTGCGGCTAGAGTGATACTCTTTAAATTGCTGTTATCCACCTCTATTGGAATGGTGTCATTTTCTATATTGACTAGTGGTGTTGGGTTTACCCCCAACCCTTGCTTTTGGAGAGAAGCATTTAGATGAATATAGGCATCAGGGCTTTTCAGTTTCTGTCCTCTTTTAACTTTCACTTCCAGGGATAATTGTCGGGTCCGTTCAGGGATGGTGACTTCCTCTCCAATCTAAATTTTCACTGCATAAGGCAGTAACTGAGCTGACCTAAATGCTTTTTCTGGATCATCAAAGCCCATGGGATTATCTGCTAATCGGGGCCAAGCTTTGAAGTTGATTAGGTCCAAACTAATGGCAAAGCAATTGAGAATGTCACTGCCTAAGTAACAGGCGGCAGTGACGTCTTGCACAACCCAACAATTGTGGACTATGCTCTTGTTGCCTATGGAGATTTTGAACATGAACTTGCTTGGCACGAGATGTTTGGAATTGGGCGTTTCCAGATCCATTCCCCATTTGTCTATCAGTCTAAATGTGGGAATGGCTGGATCTTTTGGGAGTTTGCAGAACATGGCTTATCTGATGAAGCACTTACTGTTGTTCATACACACTCAGGCAAGAACAGAGTCTTTCCCTTCATTTAACTGAACAGGGATGAACAACTGCTCTCCAATTTGCTGAACATCAGCCAGGCTCTGAGCTGATTTCTCATCTTTCTGGACTATAGGAGTGAGAATGTCTGTTTGTGATTGTTAAAGAATTTCAGAGTGTTTCCTTCCAGTGTGGAATGCCACCTTAGACTGGAAGGAAGGTTGATTTTCAGAAATAGAGAGGACCCCCCATCACCAGTTTGTTGTCCTACTGCTGTTACTGTCACGTCTGGGATTTGGTTGTTCTGGAAGTGAATTTCTACTTGGTCAGATTTTTGTTCAACCATGTGACAGGTGCCGTTTAAACTAACATGGTTGACACTCTGTTTTAATTTTATTGGTCGGCTAATCTGGGTCCAGAGGACCTTGTTTACACAGTCTATTAGGGGTGACAACCTTCACAGGAGGTCATTCCCTAGTAAACAAGGGGTGCCCTCTAGAGTCACAACTATGACTGCGTGCTTCACATTGTGTCGCCCAATTTGAATGTCCAAATTCGCAGTCCTCTCGACGGGAATTTCCTTCCCGTCAAAGTTCTGAAGTTGTCCAGGCAGAGGGGTCAGAGGAATTTGGTATTTCTCCCCCCTTCCCGAATTCAGTTTATCAAAGGCCTTTGTGGACAGAAGGGTAGCTTGGGATCCAGTGTCCACTAGTGCCACAATTGTACCCTGCCCCTGTATTTGTACTGGGGCATAGAATCATCCCTCCTTTCCGCAAGGAGGCACAGATAATGTACTTTTTTTGGACAACTGGTGGGTTAGTTTACTAGTTTTGGACACTGATAGAGAAGAGATTTGGGCAGAATTCTGTGGGGAGTCTTGGGAATCTGAAAAGAAAAGGTGACAACTAGATATGGGAGAAGTTTTGGGTTCCCCTGGTTCCGGTTCTGGGCCGCACCGCCCTTTTTGGAGGCAGTCCCCAGGATGGGTTTGAACCAGGAGATTGTCATGCTGTTTGTTCTGGGGTAGGATGACGGGCAGCACTAGCTCAGTCCCCGCATCTACCCAGTCTGGATTTGAATCCTTTGGGACCCATTTTTCTTTGGGAGGAGTTCCCCCATCTCTGAAGTAGAAGATCCTTTTCCCAGGATCCTCTGATGATCCCTCTCCTTCAAATTGGAAGATTTGTACCTCCTCCTCAAAATGGGTCTGTTTGGGTTCTTTGTTTCTCCTACCCCCCCCCTGCCCCCTCTGCTCTTTGGGTGGCAGACTTTCAGGGGCAGGAGATTTTGGCTCCGGGTCCTGAGTTTCCAGGGGCTTTTTACAAGTGGGGAAGGAAGCTTCCTCCAAGGCTTTACACCCACTTTCCCCTTGTGCCTCCTCCCTGGGAACCGGTGGTTTGTCGGGGTTCTGCCCCCGTCATTGCTCTGGAGCACCATGTCCAGAGGTTGAGGCATTCTGCGCCGGCATGCTCATCTGAGGGTTCTGTTGAGCCCTCAGCATGCGACCCAGATCCTGTGCCGTGTTTTGGACCTGGCGCTCTAGCTGTGACACCCGCTCAGGCTGATACAGGGGTCTGTTGTCTCCCATGGGCTGATCCCAGGAAGGGTAGCTATCCCTTCTCTGAAAATACCCTGGGTTTGGAAAATTTGAGTACCCCTTCACCCTTGGCCTCCCTTCTCCCAGATTGGGTGGTCTGGGCTCAGGAAAGTGGGGAAAGAAGGATGGATTGTTCTGGGGTTGAAAGTTTGTGGGTTCCTGGGGAAGAAGTTCTGTCAAGGATTTGGGGAATTTCTACCCTCCTGGGGGAAGTGAGGAGGGAAGTACCCTGGGTTAGCTGGTGCTTGGTTGGATCCCCCCCTTGGGCTGAGGAGTCCACACATAACCCAGGATGGGTCTGTTCCCCTTATAGCAGGGACTTTTTCAGGCAGGTTTTTAGGCCCCCCATCTCCAAATCTAAAATTGGGGCAACCTTCACCTCTGCCACCTTAGCAACAGCAGGGGTGTTGGTTGGTTTGGGGCTTTTAGAATTATTCTTGTTTTCTATGGGCTTTTGCACCTCATAAATTCGAGTGGCTTGTTCAATGACCCAGTCTAGTGATCTTTTCTCATGAAAATCTATCACTAGCTGGGTCATGATGTACTTTGGTAGAGCGTGGAAAAAAGTATTGACAAATTCTTTGCTGCCCGTGCGCTTCCTTCTGGTGGTCTGCGTAAAGGCATGCTTTAATTCCTGCACACATTCTCGTGGGGCCTGCTCCTCCCCACATTGCAAGTTGTAGGCTGCCTTGCGAGCCTCCTAAGGATTTCTATGTACATAAAAATGCTTCAAGATGGCTGCCCTATAGTGGACCATCTAGAATGATTTTGGTCCTCCAGCTCCGCAAAGAAGCTGGAGTATACTCGTGAGAATGTCCATTTCACATATTGAATACAACTACTGCTGTCCTTCAAATGGAAAGTTTCCATCATCTGCTCAAAGAGCTCTAAGTGCTCCCAAACAGAATACTTACCGTGCTTATGATAAGGTGTGATGACGCTCCTTATCGCTTTGATTTGCTTTAAGGGGTCCTTAAGCAAGGCCCTTTTTGCCTTATTGGCCTTCTTAGTTCGGGTAACCCGGGTCCATTCCTCCTCTGACTCAGAGGCACTGCTCCCAGAGGTGCCCGTCTGGTCTTCTAGGTTTTCCCGGATTCTGCGAGCCTGGGAATGGCTGGCAGAATGTGGGGACCTAGTCTCCTGTATCCTGGGGCGCTCAGAGGAGTCTTCTGATTCCTCCTTGCTCCCAGGATTTGATGGGTACCCCCCTCCCCACTGTCCTAGCTGGGCAGAGGTTTTCAGGAGGCACTTAGTAGGCCTACTCTCCTGGAGTTCCCCACTAAATTTCACAGTACTTGGGTACCCATACCAAGATGCCCGCCTATTCCTTGGAGGTGCTGGTCTATGAGCCCCATATTTCTGATTGGATTGAAATCTGCCATCCCCGTGGCCCTGGGCTCATATGTGCCAGTGGACATGGGGGTGGCAGAGTCCAGGGATTAGGAGAGATGAAGGCCTCTGGTACTAGGGTTCCTGAGGTTATGCTCAGGTATTTCCCTTTCCCAGCGAACCTCATCTCTATCAGCCCCTGCTCCCTGTTGCAATGCAAGAACCTGAGCTTTCTGTTCCTCAATCATGGCCTTATTAGTTTCTATCAATCTCTCTTGCATGGCTACCTGTCTGTGGAGCCTGTCAATGTTCTCACAGAGAGACTCATTTTCTCTCTGTGCTTCCTGGGTTGTGTTTGAGTACTGGCCCAGTGTTTGCTGCAGGAGGGTTACCTCCTGAGTCCTGTCCATACTTGCCTGATCCTTCCTTGCTAGAGCCTCCTCCACCCTCCTGGTGTGCTCTAACAATTTTTGATGGTCTTTTTGGAGGTCACCCAGTCCCTGGAGGGCCAGGTGATTTCCTTCCAGTTTCTCTTTTAAATGACAGACTTCCTGGCCTAAGGTATCCCTTTCCTGAGCAAGAGCCTGCCTCTGTGCGGCCAGGTTGTCCCTCTGTCTTTGAAGCGCACCAGCTTTCTGGCGCTCTTTATCAAATTCTGCCTCGGGGTCCAGGTCTTTCAGGATTAATTTATTGCTCTCCTCTTTCTATCTGTCTAGTTGGCTTTGCAGGGTGGTCACCTGCTCTGTGCATGCCCTGTTGAAGTTCATCTGTTGCTCCAGCTTTTTCCGGCTCTGCAGTAGAGAGTCCAAACTTGCTTGGTATCCTGTTCTGCCTTTTCCTGCTGCAGGATACCCATGCCCTCTTTTATTTTGACTATATACTGCCTACTTTCATTTTCTGACACCTGGCTCCTCTGTAGCCTCTGCTCAGAAGAGTCCAGATCAGTTTGGGCCTTTCCTAATGCCTGCAGTTGCTTACTTGCCAGATCTTGGCTTTCAGCATATTTATCCTGTATTGCTCCAATATATAGGTATAGATATGCCGCTATGTTGGCAATCTTGTTTTGTTCTTCCTTTGCTTTAGGGGCCATATATAGTTCACTCAGGGGCATATGTAAGGGACTCTGATCTTGCCATATAACTAACCCTGTTGCAGTGATATGTTCTGTGATTGTCTGCAACCACACATTCTGATCCTGCTCTGTCCATTCACCTCTCACAAATAACTTATGCAAACGGTGTTCTCTAGCCATATTGATCTCTACCAATGTTGCCATTCTGGAAATATGATTTTCCTTCTTGATTTACAGAAGTTTTCTTTTATTTTTGCAAAACAGACTGTTTCCTTATGGCGTTCCCTTTTGAGGGGTGCTTTTCACAGTGTAACACAGCGTGGTAGCCCAACAGGAATTTATGTAGCCTGTCAGATAGCACACTGTATTAAGCTGTCACAAGTGGTATATCTAATCCAGAAATCCTGATATGAGCCCCCAATCTGTAAGTTGTTTCAACCCAGCACTCCACCTAAGTCAATGCCTAGCGTGTGATGCCCAGCCAGAACCTTATTTATATATATTTATGTCTAAAGTTCTTTCATTTCTGAATGATGTACCCTTATATCATGCCCCTCTCTTTGAATCCCCCCGGTCTCACTGAATCAAGAAGTAGGTTGTTTTGCAAAGTTAAAAGATTTATTTGATGGATTTCAACAAGATATATATCACACTTTTATGAATTTGAACAATATCTAGATATCAGACTATTAATATTTATACAATGATAGCATAGAATAAAACTTTGTGTGGGTTCAATGAAATGCAATGATAGGAAATTAATGCAGCACAGAAATAAAACATGCGATGGATTCAATCAAATGCAATGTAATCACTCTTTCCCCCTGATACTACTCAATTTCCCCTAATATTCAATATAGAGATGGAAGGAGAGAAAACAGGTTTCTGGAATAACACTCTACAAATGCAGTTTCAATCCCAATTCCTCCTGGCAAGCTTAGAGAGAAACAAGAATGATTTCAAACCGGTCAATTGCTTTTGAGTGTGATTTTAAATGAATGGAAAAAATGCTAAAATGGATTTAATTCTCTAAAATGGATTCAGAACGAGTGGGAGCCGCTTTAATAGCTTCAGGTAGACACTAGCAATGATGATTGACTGACTTGCCAATAGGAAACTGAAATCAGAGGTTGAATGCAAAGAAATAGCTTTTTTACATGTTGTGAAATTGAGCCAAATGCAGAATCGTTGCAAACTTTTCTGCGCGCGTTAAGCGCGATTGCAGCAAAACTACAAGGAGTTGAAATGCGGTTTTGGATTTTTTGAAAGCTGAGGATGTTAGCTTCATTTGACAAATTTCTTTCCTAGCATGTACGGTTCAGAAGTTATGAAAGTTTTAGTAAATGTCGATTTTTCTCAAAAAGAGTCAAGATTTCAAATGAACGATGCGCTTTTGAAGATTACAAATAAGGATTGGCTTTACACTAAGGAGCTATAAAGATGCGAGATACCAATGGTACAGCCACCAGTCCAGAGGCGCTTCTGTCTGATCTTTGCCTGCTGCGACACTTGCCTTTCTTCAGCAACTATATATTAGCGCAAAGATGATTATCATTACAATTTTCACAGGACTGTATGGATGAGAGAAAGATTCGGGACAGACAAAATTGATTCTAAAATGCAGTTCTGGGTATGATAGAATGGGTTGGATTGGATTACTTAAGGATATGAAATTGGCAATGGACAATTCTATGCTAAATACTCACAACTATGGTTTTGGAATAGGCCCGTCAAAGATCTGGTCAAAGGTTTTGGACTGGAATGGACTGGAATCTGCTAGCGCACCGAACAGGATGCAGGCGCTTAGTTCTGCTCTCAGCAAGGCACTCTGGTCTCTGCATGGACTCTTGGACTGGATCTGACGGGTTGGTTCTGGGTTACAGCTCTGCTCTACTGGTTTGGATCTCTAGGTTCTAGCAAGAGTTCTTGGCAAGAAGTAGAAAAACAGCACCCCGGCTGTTGAATTTGGTATGCCCCTTGTAAGTTTGGGGTTAAAATCAAGTTGCAAGATTTTAAAGGCCAGCTGAAAAGGGTGCAGCTTTGGATTGGGCCTTCTGCTTTCAGAGTTCTGGAGTCTAGATCTGGGTTCTTCCTGCAGAGCGCTTCGCCAGTAAATCAGGTGATGGGTGAATGTGTGTGTCTAGGTCCTCAACAGTCCCTATTTATGTATTTCCCAAAGGGGTGGGTAGGCTGATTATACTAAGCCCAATCCTCTAAGAAGCCTATGGGTTAAGGTATTCCCTCTCTCCTGATTTGAGAAGGAAACCAGAGTGGCATGATGTGTCATGATGATGCTGTGTTTATGGCCTAGGGAAAAAACTCCCCTTTGTTTCTTCACAGAAAATATATTTTTCATATAAAGCATATATACAATATCACCAACTTGCTAATAATACATATTTACAGCCCAAATTAAATAAGGCACGTATCTGTCCAAGTCCCATCTTCTTAAGAGTTTTGGTTCACAAATGACAGTTTTTCGCACTTTTGGTTGGTTACCCAGTGTCAGATCTGTACACATTTTTCTCCATACATGCGCATGACATCTGGGCACCATCCTGTAAATTTTCATATTCCTAGCATTATCACAATTGCTACGATATCAACATTTTTGTGGTGCAGTCTCTGAACATCGCACAAATTCCACAGTAGTTTCTACGTGTGAGCAGCATTTTCATTTTAACAACCTATACATTTCTGATTTTTACCATTTTGTCACAGTTTTCTATGAGTCTTTTTCTCAAAAATATATTTTCTACTGCTCCATAATCATATTTCAGTCTAGGCCGCCCCCAAGGTTTTGGCTGGGCCAGAGCAATCTGAGCCTCTTCCTGCCAGCAGCTGGTTTCTGTTGACGCCCAAATTAGCATTTCCTTTCAGTCAAGGGAGTCTTTTGTCTCCTGTCAGAGCAACAGGCCAAAATCCCCTCCCACTTCCATTAGCAACTCCCTGCCAGTTCCTCAGCAGAGAGCAGAGGGGAAGATTCCTTTGTTTGGGAGAAGTTGTGGAATGTCTTTGAAGCCCATTGGGGCTGGCTTTAACTCACTTTTCAAACAATGTTTAAAATAGTCTTTTTCCAAAATACAATTAACATTTTTAACAAATATAGCCACAAATCTCTTAATTCCAGCCTTTCTAAAACATAGAGATTGAATTGTACAACCTATATGCTTTTGATAGGAAGACTCTTCTTTTCCATATTTTGATTTTAATGTACAAGTTTAAATGACAGTTTAAGTAAATGCCAGCTTCTGACACAGGCGAGCGGCAGTACTGCGCCCATTTCTGACATATTTTTCCAAGCAAGCGCCATTGAATGTGGATTTTCTTCTGATAAAATGTGCTTCTGCTGACATTGGGCTTAAGTGGATTATTTAAATAAAGTGATGTTTAACACCCAACAAGGATGTTGGATCGTGTCTGCTGTTTGAGAATCATTATTTTGCACATTTAACAGCCAAGGAAAAAATAGATTTTCAAGCAGTTATGGGTTTCCCTTACAATGCAGCACTGCTTTTTCAAGTAGTTTCATTTTACTCTGTGGGCAGCCCAATGATAGGTTTTGGCAGTGGTCTCCTGTGTTACCACTGACATAGGCAAAATGGATTGGCGGCCTATTTTTCAGGTTTCTAGCACACATAATGCTTTTCGGCGGCCATTCTGATGTTTCTGATGCAAGCAGCGCACAGTAATGTTGCAGGGCATAGACAAGTGGGTTAGAACATCCCACACCGCGGAGGTGCCTGTGTGTAATCCTGTTTCCAATCCTGTGACTGCATCATCCGGCACCAGCAGGGATGCCTTCGTCCAGACCCGTTTTCAGGGAGGGGATGCGCAAACAACAACTGGCCTTCCTCTCCCTGCGGACGTGGCAATCCGTGACCAGATTTAGCCTGTCCTAGCTGGTAAGGTGTTGGGCCAATGTGGTATTCGGGATGACATGCAGGTTTCTCGTGAGGACAATGCACGTCATTTTGAATACCTGTTTTGGAGTGTCGCACTACTAGGACAGGTCGTTGCCACTGGGTTGCTCTGTGTGCTGGATCTTCTTGTGACCCCCCTCCTCAACTGAACCCTCTATGCCCCAGTTGTCCTCCGTGCTATCTTCCCGCCCAAGTATCACCTGGGCCCCCTGTGGAGCTGCCCTTGAGCCAGCAGCCAGGCTGGTAGAGGACCCATCCCTGCCACATTCGGGAGTCGGAGGTCCAGCGGGGGTGGCCACCCCACCACCTGGACACCAGCAAACGGAGGTCGTGCAGGCATCAACAAGCAGTGCATGTGCCCGGCGGCACCTAGGATTCCATCAGCATGGATGCTGTTGTGGTGCCAGAGGCAGTTGCATCAGAGGCAGCAGCAGGCTCAGCGTGGGAGCCATCATGGCTCGGGTCTTCAACATCCCTGGGGCAGGTATCGGCCGGCGGGCAGGAGGACCCAGGATTGGGAGTGTCTTCCGTGTGGCAGCATTTGGGCCAGCAAATAGATGCAGAGTGGCAGCGGGCGGAGAGGGCACGGCTCACAATGGTCAGGGTGGAGAAATCCATGCACCGGGCTTTGAGGCAGGTCGAGTGCCATGAGGCAAGTCACAGGGAGTTGGAGGATGTCATGGCTGCATCCCTGCGAGACCTGCAGGCCTGCCTCCGGAACATCGACATGGAGTTCGATGATGCACCAGCCCGGGACATCAAAAAGTGAGCCGTCGGACTAGCCTGCCGCCTTTGTATATAGTTATTTAGGTTTAGGTTGCATTTTGTTTTCTTATGATTTGGAGTACACAGACTTTACTCCTATTTTTGTATATAGTTGTGTTTTAAATAGGGTTTTCAGTAGGTTTCATTTTGTTTTGGGTTCATGGACCCTTCAGACTTTCATTGTTAATAGTTCTGGACATATATATACTTTCTTTTTTTTTGATCCCATGGAGTAATGGTTTTTTATGCTTTTCAATTTTGTTATAATTTGTGTGGACTTTGGCAATGGACCACTTTTCATTTTTCATGTCTTGGATTTTAATTTTTCCTTGGATTTTACTTTCTTTTTCATATTGCAATCATTATTTCATCATTTGCATGTGTGGTTTTCATTTTGTTATTTGGTTTTCTTTGTAATATATTTCATAAATCTTCATTATTGGTGTGGTCTACTCTGATGGATTTCGTGCATGTCTCTATGAGCATTGGCTCAGTCACGTGTTGCCACTGTTTGGCTCTGTAGGACATTTATTCATGGGCATGCTGGTTCTTTTCAGACTCTCATGGAATGGGTAATTTACTAGGGATTGGGTGCAGTGGATCGTTGGGTGTTTGTACTGGGGGGTGAGGGGGTGGGATTTGGGTTGGCATTAGGGCCATGGGTCTGTATTGTTATGACGTGGTGTTTGGGGGGACATGTATCGGGGCCTGCTGGCAGGTGCCCGTCACTGGTGGGGGGGACATGTGACGGGGCCTGCTGGCAGGTGCCCATCACTGGTGGGGCGGACGTGTTGGGGCTCACACGTGCATGGTGCCATGTGGCCTGCCTGCAGGGCATTGTCAGGGTTAGCAGGGGTCCCCCCTGTGGTGTGGGGTGGCCTGTGGGGAATGGTCAGGGGTGATGGGCTGCCTGCAGGGCATGACCAGGGGTGTAGGGGGCCCTGTGGTATGGGCTGCCTGCAGGGCATGACCAGGGTGGATGGGCTGCCTGCGGGACATGCGCAGTGGTGTAGGGTGGCCCCCTGTGGTGTGGGTTGCCTGTGGGGCATGGGGATGAGGGAGGGCACACCCAGGAGGGGCCGCACTGCCAATTTGCATGTAAAGCTCACTCACATAACCCGGACTACACGTACCCCACTTGCGCCAGTGAAATCGCGGGGACAGCTCACTCACATACCCCGGAATACACGTAGCCCGCTCCCACCAGCAAAATCATGTGTAAAGCTCACTCGCGTACCGCAGAATACACGTACCCCGCTCCCGCCAGTGAAATTGTGTGTAAATCTCACTTGCGAACCCCGGAATACACGTACCCCGCTCCCACCAGCTATATCATGTGTAAAGCTCACTCGCGTACCCTGGAATACACGTACCCCGCTCCCACCAGCAAAATCGCCTGGACAGCTCACTCGCTTACCCCAGAATACACGTACCCCACACTCCCGCCAGCAAAATCACGTGTAAATCTCACTTGCGAACCCCGAAATACAATTACCCCGCTCGCGCCAGTGAAATCGCATGGACAGCTTACTCGCATACCCCAGAATACACATGCCCCGCTCCCACCAGCAAAATTGTGTGTAAAGCTCACTCGCGTACCCTGAAATACCCGTACCCCGCACCTGCCAGTGAAATCACGTGTAAAGCTCACTCGCGTACCCCAGAATACATGTTCCCCGCTCGCACCAGCAAAATCGCGTGGACAGCTCACTCGTGTACCCTAGAATACATGTACCCCGAACCCACCAGCGAAATCGCGTGGACAGCTCACTCGCTGACCCCGGAATATACATACCCCGCTCACGCCAGTGAAATCGCATGGACAGCTCACACACATACCCCCAGATTCGTGCACCAGTGTGGTGTGTAGCCACAGGCCCCCCTACTACAACCCTGACCATGACCCAAAGGCAGCCCATCACCCCTGACCATGCCCTGCAGGCAGCCCACACCACGGGGGACCACCATACACCCCTGGTCATGCCCCGCAGGTGGTCCATCCACCCTGACTATGCCCTGCAGGCAGCCACACAACGGGGGACCACCATACACCCCTCGACATGCCCCACAGGCAGCCCATTCACCATGACCTGCAGGCTGCCCATCCACCCTGACCATGCCCTGCAGGCAGCTCACACCACAGGGGACCACCATACACCCATGGGCATGCCTCGCAGGCAGCCCATCCACCCTGACCATGACCCACAGGCAGCCCATCCACCCTGACCATGACCAGCAGGCAGCCCATCACCCCTGACCATGCCCTGCAGGCAGCCCACACCACAGGGACCACCATACACCCCTGGACATGCCCCTCAGGCAGCCCATCCACCCTGACCATAACCGCAGGTAGCCCATCACCCTGACCATGACCTGCAGGCAGCCCATCACCCCTGACCATGCCCTGCAGGCAGCCCACACCACAGGGGACCACCATACACCCCTGGGCATGCCTCGCAGGCAGCCCTTCCACCCTGACCATGACCCACAGTCAGCCCATCCACCATGGCCATGCCCTGCAGGCAGCCCACACCATGGGGGACCACCATACACCCCTGGGCATGCCTTGCGGGCAGTCCATCCACCCGGACCATGACCCACAAGCAGCCCATCCGCCCTGACCATGACCTGCAGGCAGCCCATCACCCCTGAGCATGCCCTGCAGGCAGCCAACACCATGGGGGACCATCATACACCCCTGAGCATGCCCCGCAGGCAGCCCATCCACCCTGACCATGACTCGCAGGCAGCCCATCCACCCTGGTCATGCCCTGCAGGCAGCCCACACCACGGGGGACCACCATACACCCCTGGGCATGCCCCACAGGCTGCCCATCCACCCTGACCATGACCCGCAGGCAGCCCATCCACCCTGGCTATGCCCCACCCGCAGCCCATCACCCCTGACCATGACCCGTAGGAAGCCCACACCACAGGGGGGACTTTTTTCCCGCAATTTGCCTGGCGCAGGCAAAGTACACATATTCATGGGGGTGTGGGAGCTGATTTTCATGTGTTTTGGCTGCTGCGAGCAGGGTATGTGTATTGAAGAGGGTGTGCGGGGAGATTTTCATGCCTTTTGGCTGCCGCGAGTGAGGTACGCGTATTCAAGGGGTGTGCAAGTACATTTTCACTGCTTTTGTCTGCCGTGAGCGGGGTACACATAGTTTTTCATGCGATTACAGTGTAGGTGACCTGTGAGCTGGTCCAGGGTTAGCGCGGCCCTTTGCGCCGTATTGGGGATTTCTATGGCTTTTCCTTGCGCAAGGGGCGTTCTCGGGGGCAGCGGGGGTAACTGTAGTTGCAGGATGTTCGCTGCGCCAGGGCTGCAAATGGCTTGGGAAATCCATGAAAACGCGGTGCGCCAGAAAGCTGTTTGGCGCACACGGCTGGCGCACGCTGGCGCACGCTCCCTCTCTACGCTGCCCACATGCGCTACTTATGCGCTGAATTCTATGAATTACCCCATTAGTGTCTGCCCGGTCCACCAGCTCCTCCCAGTTTCCGTCAGGGGAGGCCTCTCCTCCTACGAGGGGGGGTCCCCCCGCGCGGTCCCCCATCGGAAACTGTGACCCAAATGTCGTGGATTCTCTGCTGATGCGGTCCACCTCTAGATCGGAGGCGACAAGCTCCTCTGTTTGCTTTGCCTTGTTGGCAGCGTCCCCAGACGAAGAGGCTCTGGACGTCTGATCAAACCACTCTTCTGGTAAAAGTTTTTGCAGTGTGCTGATGTTGAGTTGTTAGTTTAAGCAATTTTCTTGATGAAGTGTTATGTAATTTACCTCCTGGCCGCTTTACAGAGCCTGCACCAGATAAGGTGTTGAGATGTAAGGTTGGGAGAGCTTCAGTGAGTAGTGAGGAAGCCAGCAAGAGGGCCGAAGGGCTGTTGGCACTCCGCAACCTTTGTGGTTCGTCTTCGCCTCCAGAGATATTATGTCTCAGGTCCAGGGCGTCTCCGTCATCCGCCCTAGCCGCCATTAGACTGCCAAAGACTGCCCACTCTCACACCACTCTGCTCCGCTTCGCTGCTGCCTTCTGGTTTTGAAGTTAGTGGCGCCAAAAAAAGGAAAGACTGTAGCCACTGTAGTCACTGTAGAAAGACTGAGAGGGACTGCCACAGACTGCCCACTCTCACACCACTCCGCTCAATTTTTGGAGTGCTTCCACTTTCTTTTCCTGGGGACAGAGACCCTGAGGAGTAATCTCATGCCCCAAGAAATTTACACGAGTTTTGCTCTGGCAGCCCTCAACTGTGTCAGAACATAATGGATCTCTGCTATGTGTTCCTCCACAGTTGAGCTTTTGATGAGAACATCATCTACATAGGCCAGGTTACCCCTTTCACCCAGATCGGGCAGGGCCTTATGCAGAAAAATGTTGAACTCATTGCAGGAGTTGAT
The DNA here is from genome assembly GCF_040938575.1 of Ambystoma mexicanum. Classification (NCBI taxonomy): domain Eukaryota; kingdom Metazoa; phylum Chordata; class Amphibia; order Caudata; family Ambystomatidae; genus Ambystoma; species Ambystoma mexicanum. The sequence goes on along the minus strand of NC_090924.1, from coordinate 710,787,446 downwards.
GTATCCGAAGGGAGACCGGGTCCATGCGTACTGCTTCCCCCCAAAGGTGAAGGCCAGATTGTATTGCTGCTCCCTACTGACAGGTACAGTCCAGTATCCATTGGTCAGGTCTATTGCAGTGAATAACTATGACCCCCTGCATCTGGGCCAGCCCTTGGTCAATGTAGGGAAGAGGCCATCGTGAAGTATGGACCAGTTTGTTGAGCTCCCTAAGGTCGGCGCAGTGTCTCCACTGGCCCTTTGGCTTCAATATCCCCAGCACCGGATTATTGAAGGTGCTGTGGACTGGACGGATTATCCCACGGGACTCAAGGTTCATAATTATTTCAGTAAGGGACCCCATTGATGCAAGAGGCAAGCGATATTGCTTCACAAACACTGGAGTCATGCCAAAGTCCGTGGGAATTGTTGTTGTGTGGATGTCGGTGTGACCACAGTCATATGAGTCCACCGCAAAGAGATCTTGAAAATCCAAGAAAACTTGTTTCAATTTTTGCCTTTGCTCCAGAGTCTCACAGGCATCAGCTAGGTTGACTCTTTCTTCAAGCATCTGCCTGAAACCTGGAAAGACTTCCGGTTTTGCTATCTCAGCGGCCTCCTCCAGCTGGGTGGAGAAGTCCCTGGTCAAAGTGTTGATTTGGACTGGTTGCTTCAGGTGGGAAAGGCAGCCCTCATGGACCTGGAAAATCACCTCATCCCTCCTGGAGTAACAGGTCACATCTTCCTTACCATAAGGGCAGGAAGTGTATACCAAGAAGATCCCCCCATGCCGGGTAAAGATCTGTCTGGTGTTGTGTTGTCATCACTATCACTGTCAAAACAGTCCTTGGGGATTGGTCCTAACAGTTAATTGCCTAAATCTATGGAAAAATGTTGGTCATCAACCGCCATTCCAATAATGGTGCCTGCGGCTAGAGTGATACTCTTTAAATTGCTGTTATCCACCTCTATTGGAATGGTGTCATTTTGTATATTGACTAGTGGTGTTGGGTTTACCCCCAACCCTTGCTTTTGGAGAGAAGCATTTAGATGAATATAGGCATCAGGGCTTTTCAGTTTCTGTCCTCTTTTAACTTTCACTTCCAGGGATAATTGTCGGGTCCGTTCAGGGATGGTGACTTCCTCTCCAATCTAAATTTTCACTGCATAAGGCAGTAACTGAGCTGACCTAAATGCTTTTTCTGGATCATCAAAGCCCATGGGATTATCTGCTAATCGGGGCCAAGCTTTGAAGTTTATTCGGTCCAAACTAATGGCAAAGCAATTGAGAATGTCACTGCCTAAGTAACAGGCGGCAGTGACGTCTTGCACAACCCAACAATTGTGGACTATGCTCTTGTTGCCTATGGAGATTTTGAACATGAACTTGCTTGGCACGAGATGTTTGGAATTGGGCGTTTCCAGATCCATTTCCCATTTGTCTATCAGTCTAAATGTGGGAATGGCTGGATCTTTTGGGAGTTTGCAGAACATGGCTTATCTGATGAAGCACTTACTGTTGTTCATACACACTCAGGCAAGAACAGAGTATTTCCCTTCAATTAACTGAACAGGGATGAACAACTGCTCTCCAATTTGCTGAACATCAGCCAGGCTCTGAGCTGATTTCTCATCTTTCTGGACTATAGGAGTGAGAATGTCTGATTGTGATTGTTAAAGAATTTCAGAGTGTTTCCTTCCAGTGCGGAATGCCACCTTAGACTGGAAGGAAGGTTGATTTTCAGAAATAGAGAGGACCCCCCATCACCAGTTTGTTGTCCTACTGCATTAATGTCACGTCTGGGATTTGGTTGTTCTGGAAGTGAAATTCTACTTGGTCAGATTTTTGTTCAACCATGTGACAGGTGCCGTTTAAACTAACATGGTTGACACTCTGTTTTAATTTTATTGGTCGGCTAATCTGGGTCGAGAGGACCTTGTTTACACAGTCTATTAGGGGTGACAACCTTCACAGGAGGTCATTCCCTAGTAAACAAGGGGTGCCCTCTGGAGTCACAACTATGACTGCGTGCTTCACCTTGTGTCGCCGAATTTTAATGTCCAAATCCGCAGTCCCCTCGACGGGAATTTCCTTCCCGTCAAAGTTCTGAAGTTGTCCAGGCAGAGGGGTCAGAGGAATTTGGTATTTCTCCCCCCTTCTCGAATTCAGTTTATCAAAGGCCTTTGTGGACAGAAGGGTAGCTTGGGATCCAGTGTCCACTAGTGCCAAAATTGTACCCTGCCCCTGTATTTCTACTGGGGCATAGAATCTTCCCTCCTTTCCGCAAGGAGGCACAGATAATGTACTTTTTTTGGACAACTGGTGGGTTAGTTTACTAGTTTTGGACACTGATAGAGAAGAGATTTGGGCAGAATTCTGTGGGGAGTTTTGGGAATCTGAAAAGAAAAGGTGACAACTAGATATGGGAGAAGTTTTGGGTTCCCCTGGTTCCGGTTCTGGGCCGCACCGCCCTTTTTGGAGGCAGTCCCCAGGATGGGTTTGAACCAGGAGATTGTCATGCTGTTTGTTCTGGGGTAGGATGATGGGCGGCACTAGCTCAGTCCCCGCATCTACCCAGTCTGGATTTGAATCCTTTGGGACCCATGTTTCTTTGGGAGGAGTTCCCCCATCTCTGAAGGAGAAGATCCTTTTCCCAGGATCCTCTGAGGATCCCTCTCCTTCAAATTGGAAGATTTGTACCTCCTCCTCAAAATGGGTCTGTTTGGGTTCTTTGTTTCTCCTACCCCCCCGCCCCCTCTGCTCTTTGGGTGGCAGACTTTCAGGGGCAGGAGATTTTGGCTCCGGTTCCTGGGTTTCCAGGGGCTTTTTACAAGTGGGGAAGGAAGCTTCCTCCAAGGCTTTACACACACTTTCCCCTTGTGCCTCCTCCCTGGGAACCGGTGGTTTGTCGGGGTTCTGCCCCCGTCATTGCTCTGGAGCACCATGCCCAGAGGTTGAGGCATTCTGCGCCGGCATGCTCATCTGAGGGTTCTGTTGAGCCCTCAGCATGCGACCCAGATCCTGTGCCATGTTTTGGACCTGGCGCTCTAGCTGTGACACCCGCTCAGGCTGATACAGGGGTCTGTTGTCTCCCATGGGCTGATCCCAGGAAGGGTAGCTATCCCTTCTCTGAAAATACCCTGGGTTTGGAAAATTTGAGTACCCCTCCACCCTTGGCCTCCCTTCTCCGAGATTGGGTGGTCTGGGCTCAGGAAAGTGGGGAAAGAAGGATGGATTGTTCTGGGGTTGAAAGTTTTGTGGGTTCCTGGGGAAGAAGTTCTGTCAAGGATTTGGGGAATTTCTACCCTCCTGGGGGAAGTGAGGAGGGAAGTACCCTGGGTTAGCTGGTGCTTGTTTGGATCCCCCCCTTGGGCTGAGGAGTCCACACATAACCCAGGATGGGTCTGTTCCCCTTGTAGCGGGGACTTTTTCAGGCAGGTTTTTAGGCCCCCCCATCTCCAAATCTAAAATTGGGGCAACCTTCACCTCTGCCACCTTAGCAACAGCAGGGGTGTTGGTTGGTTTGGGGCTTTTAGAATTATTCTTGTTTTCTATGGGCTTTTGCACCTCATAAATTCGAGTGGCTTGTTCAATGACCCAGTCTAGTGATCTTTTCTCATGAAAATCTATCACTAGCTGGGTCATGATGTACTTTGGTAGAGCGTGGAAAAAAGTATTGACAAATTCTTTGCTGCCCGTGCGCTTCCTTCTGGTGGTCTGTGTAAAGGCACGCTTTAATTCCTGCACAAATTCTCGTGGGGCCTGATCCTCCCCACATTGCAAGTTGTAGGCTGCCTTGCGAGCCTCCTAAGGATTTCTATGTACATAAAAATGCTTCAAGATGGCTGCCCTATAGTGGACCATCTAGAATGATTTTGGTCCTCCAGCTCCGCAAAGAAGCTGGAGTATACTCGTGAGAATGTCCATTTCACATATTGAATACAACTACTGCTGTCCTTCAAATGGAAAGTTTCCATCATCTGCTCAAAGAGCTCTAAGTGCTCCCAAACAGAATACTTAGCGTGCTTATGATAAGGTGTGATGACGCTCCTTATCGCTTTGATTTGCTTTAAGGGGTCCTTAAGCAAGGCCCTTTTTTGCCTTATTGGCCTTCTTAGTTCGGGTAACCCGGGTCCATTCCTCCTCTGACTCAGAGGCACTGCTCCCAGAGGTGCCCGTCTGGTCTTCTAGGTTTTCCCGGATTCTGCGAGCCTGGGAATGGCTGGCAGAATGTGGGGACCTAGTCTCCTGTGTCCTGGGGCGCTCAGAGGAGTCTTCTGATTCCTCCTTGCTCCCAGGATTTGATGGGTACCCCCCTCCCCACTGTCCTAGCTGGGCAGAGGTTTTCAGGAGGCACTTAGTGGGCCTACTCTCCTGGAGTTCCCCACTAAATTTCACAGTACTTGGGTACCCATACCCAGATGCCCGCCTATTCCTTGGAGGTGCTGGTCTATGAGCCCCATATTTCTGATTGGATTGAAATCTGCCATCCCCGTGGCCCTTGGCTCATATGTGCCAGTGGACATGGGGGTGGCAGAGTCCAGGGATTAGGAGAGATGAAGGCCTCTGGTACTAGGGTTCCTGAGGTTATGCTCAGGTATTTCCCTTTCCCAGCAAACCTCATCTCTATCAGACCCTGCTCCCTGTTGCAATGCAAGAACCTGAGCTTTCTGTTCCTCAATCATGGCCTTATTAGTTTCTATCAATCTCTCTTGCATGGCTACCTGTCTGTGGAGCCTGTCAATGTTCTCACAGAGAGACTCATTTTCTCTCTGTGCTTCCTGGGTTGTGTTTGAGTACTGGCCCAGTGTTTGCTCCAGGAGGGTTACCTCCTGAGTCCTGTCCATACTTGCCTGATCCTTCCTTGCTAGAGCCTCCTCCACCCTCCTGGTGTGCTCTAACAATTTTTGATGGTCTTTTTGGAGGTCAGCCAGTCCCTGGAGGGCCAGGTGATTTCCTTCCAGTTTCTCTTTTAAATGACAGACTTCCTGGCCTAAGGTATCCCTTTCTTGAGCAAGAGCCTGCCTCTGTGCGGCCAGGTTGTCCCTCTGTCTTTGAAGCGCACCAGCTTTCTGGCGCTCTTTGTCAAATTCTGCCTCGGTGTCCAGGTCTTTCAGGATTAATTTATTGCTCTCCTCTTTCTCTCTGTCTAGTTGGCTTTGCAGGGTGGTCACCTGCTCTGTGCATGCCCTGTTGAAGTTCATCTGTTGCTCCAGCTTTTTCCAGCTCTGCAGTAGAGAGTCCAAACGTTCTTGGTACTCCTTCTACAAGGCCAGAATTCTGGTATCCTGTTCTGCCTTTTCCTGCTGCAGGATACCCATGCCCTCTTTTATTTTGACTATATACTGCCTACTTTCATTTTCTGACACCTGGCTCCTCTGTAGCCTCTGCTCAGAAGAGTCCAGATCAGTTTGGGCCTTTCCTAATGCCTGCAGTTGCTTACTTGCCAGATCTTGGCTTTCAGCATATTTATCCTGTATGGCTCCAATATATAGGTATAGATATGCTGCTATGTTGGCAATCTTGTTTTGTTCTTCCTTTGCCTTAGGGGCCATATATAGTTCACTCAGGGGCATATGTAAGGGACCCTGATCTTGCCATTTATATAACCCTGTTGCAGTGCTCTGTTCTGTGATTGTCTGCAACCACACATTCTGATCCTGCTCTGTCCATTCACCTCTCACAAATAACTTATGCAAACGGTGTTCTCTAGCCATATTGATCTCTACCAATGTTGCCATTCTGGAAATATGATTTTCCTTCTTGATTTACAGAAGTTTTCTTTTATTTTTGCAAAACAGACTGTTTCCTTATGGCGTTCCCTTTTGAGGGGTGCTTTTCACAGTGTAACACAGCGTGGTAGCCCAACAGGAATTTATGTAGCCTGTCAGATAGCACACTGTATTAAGCTGTCACAAGTGGTATATCTAATCCAGAAATCCTGATACGAGCCCCCAATCTGTAAGTGGTTTCAACCCAGCACTCCACCTAAGTCAATGCCTAGCGTGTGATGCCCAGCCAGAACCCTTATTTATATATATTTATGTCTAAAGTTCTTTCATTTCTGAATGATGTACCCTTATATCATGCCCCTCTCTTTGAATCCCCCCGGTCTCACTGAACCAAGAAGTAGGTTGTTTTGCAAAGTTTAAAGATTTATTTGATGGATTTCAACAAGATATATATCACACTTTTATGAATTTGAACAATATCTAGATATCAGACTATTAATATTTATACAATGATAGCATAGAATAAAACTTTGTGTGGGTTCAATGAAATGCAATGATAGGAAATTAATGCAGCACAGAAATAAAACTTGCGATGGATTCAATCAAATGCAATGTAATCACTCTTTCCCCCTGATACTACTCAATTTCCCCTAATATTCAATATAGAGATGGAAAGAGAGAAAACAGGTTTCTGGAATAACACTCTACAAATGCAGTTTCAATCCCAATTCCTCCTGGCAAGCTAAGAGAGAAACAAGAATGATTTCAAACCGGTCAATTGCTTTTGAGTGTGATTTTAAATGAATGGAAAAAATGCTAAAATGGATTTAATTCTCTAAAATGGATTCAGAACGAGTGGGAGCCGCTTTAATAGCTTCAGGTAGACACTAGCAATGATGATTGACTGACTGGCCAATAGGAAACTGAATTCAGAGTTTGAATGCAAAGAAATAGCTTTTTTACATGTGGTGAAATTGAGCCAAGTGCAGAATCGTTGCAAACTTTTCTGCGCGCGTTAAGCGCGATTGCAGCAAAACTACAAGGAGTTGAAATGCGGTTTTGGATTTTTTGAAAGCTGAGGATGTTAGCTTCATTTGACAAATTTCTTTCCTAGCATGTACGGTTCAGAAGTTATGAAAGTTTTAGTAAATGTCGATTTTTCTCAAAAAGAGTCAAGATTTCAAATGAACGATGCGCTTTTGAAGATTACAAATAAGGATTGGCTTTACACTAAGGAGCTATAAAGATGCGAGATACCAATGGTACAGCCACCAGTCCAGAGGCGCTTCTGTCTGATCTTTGCCTGCTGCGACACTTGCCTTTCTTCAGCAACTATATATTAGCGCAAAGATGATTATCATTACAATTTTCACAGGACTGTATGGATGAGAGAAAGATTCAGGACAGACAAAATTGATTCTAAAATGCAGTTCTGGGTATGATAGAATGGGTTGGATTGGATTACTTAAGGATATGAAATTGGCAATGGACAATTCTATGCTAAATACTCACAACTATGGTTTTGGAATAGGCCCGTCAAAGATCTGGTCGAAGGTTTTGGACTGGAATGGACTGGAATCTGCTAGCGCACCGAACAGGATGCAGGCGCTTAGTTCTGCTCTCAGCAAGGCACTATGGTCTCTGCATGGACTCTTGACTGGATCTGACGGGTTGGTTCTGGGTTACAGCTCTGCTCTACTGGTTTGGATCTCTAGGTTCTAGCAAGAGTTCTTGGCAAGAAGTAGAAAAACAGCACCCCAGCTGTTGAATTTGGTATGCCCCTTGTAAGTTTGGGGTTAAAATCAAGTTGCAAGATTTTAAAGGCCAGCTGAAAAGGGTGCAGCTTTGGATTGGGCCTTCTGCTTTCAGAGTTCTGGAGTCTAGATCTGGGTTCTTCCTGCAGAGCGCTTCGCCAGTAAATTAGTTGATAGGTGAATGTGTGTGTCTAGGTCCTCAACAGTCCCTATTTATGTATTTCCCAAAGGGGTGGGTAGGCTGATTATACTAAGCCCAATCCTCTAAGAAGCCTATGGGTTAAGGTATTCCCTCTCTCCTGATTTGAGAAGGAAACCAGAGTGGCATGATGTGTCATGATGATGCTGTGTTTATGGCCTAGGGAAAAAACTCCCCTTTGTTTCTTCACAGAAAATATATTTTTCATATAAAGCATATATACAATATCACCAACTTGCTAATAATACATATTTACAACCCAAATTAAATAAGGCACGTATCTGTCCAAGTCCCATCTTCTTAAGAGTTTTGGTTCACAAATGACAGTTTTTCGCACTTTTGGTTGGTTACCCAGTGTCAGATCTGTACACATTTTTCTCCATACATGCGCATGACATATGGGCACCATCCTGTAAATTTTCATATTCCTAGCATTATCACAATTGCTACGATATCAACATTTTTGTGGTGCAGTCTCTGAACATCGCACAAATTCCACAGTAGTTTCTACGTGTGAGCAACATTTTCATTTTAACAACCTATACATTTCTGATTTTTACCATTTTGTCACAGTTTTCTATGAGTCTTTTTCTCAAAAATATATTTTCTACTGCTCCATAATCATATTTCAGTCTAAGCCACCCCCAAGGTTTTGGCTGGGCCAGAGCAATCTGAGCCTCTTCCTGCCAGCAGCTGGTTTCTGTTGACGCCCAAATTAGCATTTCCTTTCAGTCAAGGGAGTCTTTTGTCTCCTGTCAGAGCAACAGGCCAAAATCCCCTCCCACTTCCATTAGCAACTCCCTGCCAGTTCCTCAGCAGAGAGCAGAGGGGAAGATTCCTTTGTTTGGGAGAAGTTGTGGAATGTCTTTGAAGCCCATTGGGGCTGGCTTTAACTCACTTTTCAAACAATGTTTAAAATAGTCTTTTTCCAAAATACAATTAACATTTTTAACAAATATAGCCACAAATCTCTTAATTCCAGCCTTTCTAAAACATAGAGATTGAATTGTACAACCTATATGCTTTTGATAGGAAGACTCTTCTTTTCCATATTTTGATTTTAATGTACTAGTTTAAATGACAGTTTAAGTAAATGCCAGCTTCTGACACAGGCGAGCGGCGGTACTGCGCCCATTTCTGACATATTTTTCCAAGCAAGCGCCATTGAATGTGAATTTTCGTCTGATAAAATGTGCTTCTGCTGACATTGGGCTTAAGTGCATTATTTAAATAAAGTGATGTTAAACACCCAACAAGGATGTTGGATCGTGTCTGCTGTTTGAGAATCATTATTTTGCACATTTAACAGCCAAGGAAAAAATAGATTTTCAAGCAGTTCTGGGTTTCCCTTACAATGCAGCACTGCTTTTTCAAGTAGTTTCATTTTACTCTGTGGGCAGCCCAATGATAGGTTTTGGCAGTGGTCTCCTGTGTTACCACTGACATAGGCAAAATGGATTGGCGGCCTATTTTTCAGGTTTCTAGCACACATAATGCTTTTCGGCGGCCATTCTGATGTTTCTGATGCAAGCAGCGCACAGTAATGTTGAAGGGCATAGACAAGTGGGTTAGAACATCCCACACCGCAGAGGTGCCTGTGTGTAATCCTGTTTCCAATCCTGTGTCTGCATCATCCGGCACCAGCAGGGATGCCTTCGTCCAGACCCGTTTTCAGGGAGGGGATGCGCAAACAACAACTGGCCTTCCTCTCCCTGCGGACGTGGCAATCCGTGACCAGATTGAGCCTGTCCTAGCTGGTAAGGTGTTGGGCCAATGTGGTATTCGGGATGACATGCAGGTTTCTCGTGAGGACAATGCACGTCATTTTGAATACCTGTTTGGGCGTGTCACACTACTAGAACAGGTCGTTGCCACTGGGTTGCTCTGTGTGCTGGATCTTCTTGTGACCCCCCTCCTCAACTGAACCCTCTATGCCCCAGTTGTCCTCCGTGCTATCTTCCCGCCCAAGTATCACCTGGGCCCCCTGTGGAGCTGCCCTTGAGCCAGCAGCCAGGCTGGTAGAGGACCCATCCCTGCCACATTCGGGAGTCGGAGGTCCAGCAGGGGTGGCCACCCCACCACCTGGACACCAGCAAACGGAGGACGTGCAGGCATCAACAAGCAGTGCATGTGCCCGGCGGCACCTAGGATTCCATCAGCATGGATGCTGTTGTGGTGCCAGAGGCAGTTGCATCAGAGGCAGCAGCAGGCTCAGCGTGGGAGCCATCATGGCTCGGGTCTTCAACATCCCTGGGGCAGGTATCGGCCGGCGGGCAGGAGGACCCAGGATTGGGAGTGTCTTCCGTGTGGCAGCATTTGGGCCAGCAAATAGATGCAGAGTGGCAGTGGGCGGAGAGGGCACGGCTCACAATGGTCAGGGTGGAGAAATCCATGCACCGGGCTTTGAGGCAGGTCGAGTGCCTTGAGGCAAGTCGCAGGGAGTTGGAGGATGTCATGGCTGCATCCCTGCGAGACCTGCAGGCCTGCCTCCGGAACATCGACATGGAGTTCGATGATGCACCAGCCGGGGACATCAAAAACTGAGCCGTCGGACTAGCCTGCCGCCTTTGTATATAGTTATTTAGGTTTAGGTTTCATTTTGTTTTCTTATGATTTGGAGTACACAGACTTTACTCCCATTTTTGTATATAGTTGTGTTTTAAATAGGGTTTTCAGTAGGTTTCATTTTGTTTTGGGTTCATGGACCCTTCAGACTTTCATTGTTAATAGTTCTGGACATATATATACTTTCTTTTTTTTTGATCCCATGGAGTAATGGTTTTTTATGCTTTTCAATTTTGTTATAATTTGTATGGACTTTGGCAATGGACCACTTTTCATTTTTCATGTCTTGGATTTTAATTTTTCCTTGGATTTTACTTTCTTTTTCATATTGCAATCATTATTTCATCATTTGCATGTGTGGTTTTCATTTTGTTATTTGGTTTTCTTTGTAATATATTTCATAAATCTTCATTATTGGTGTGGTCTACTCTGATGGATTTCGTGCATGTCTCTATGAGCATTGGCTCAGTCACGTGTTGCCACTGTTTGGCTCTGTAGGACATTTATTCATGGGCATGCTGGTTCTTTTCAGACTCTCATGGAATGGGTAATTTACTAGGGATTGGGTGCAGTAGATCGTTGGGTGTTTGTACTGGGGGTGAGGGGGTGGGATTTGGGTTGGCATTAGGGCCATGGGTCTGTATTGTTATGACGTGGTGTTTGGGGGACATGTGTCGGGGCCTGCTGGCAGGTGCCCGTCACTGGTGGGGGGGACATGTGACGGGGCCTGCTGGCAGGTGCCCATCACTGGTGGGGCGGACGTGTTGGGGCTCACACGTGCATGGTGCCATGTGGCCTGCCTGCAGGGCATTGTCTGGGTTAGCAGGGGTCCCCCCTGTGGTGTGGGGCGGCCTGTGGGGAATGGTCAGGGGTGATGGGCTGCCTGCAGGGCATGACCAGGGGTGTAGGGGGCCCTGTGGTATGGGCTGCCTGCAGGGCATGACCAGGGTTGATGGGCTGCCTGCGGGACATGCGCAGTGGTGTAGGGTGGCCCCCTGTGGTGTGGGTTGCCTGTGAGGCATGGGGATGAGGGAGGGCACACCCAGGAGGGGCCGCACTGCCAATTTGCATGTAAAGCTCACTCACATAACCCGGACTACACGTACCCCACTTGTGCCAGTGAAATCGCGGGGACAGCTCACTCGCATACCCCGGAATACACGTAGCCCGCTCCCACCAGCAAAATCAGGTGTAAAGCTCACTCGCGTACCGCAGAATACACGTACCCCGCTCCTGCCAGTGAAATTGTGTGTAAATCTCACTTGCGAACCCCGGAATACACATGTCCCGCTCCCACCAGCAAAATTGTGTGTAAAGCTCACTCGCATACCCCGAAATACCCGTACCCCGCACCTGCCAGTGAAATCACGTGTAAAGCTCACTCGCGTACCCCAGAATACATGTTCCCCGCTCGCACCAGCAAAATCGCGTGGACAGCTCACTCGTGTACCCTAGAATACATGTACCCCGCTCCCGCCAGCGAAATTGCGTGGACAGCTCACTCGCTGACCCCGGAATATACGTACCCCGCTCACGCCAGTGAAATCGCATGGACAGCTCACACACATACCCCCAGATTCGTGCACTAGTGTGGTGTGTAGCCACAGGCCCCCCTACTACAACCCTGACCATGACCCAAAGGCAGCCCATCACCCCTGACCATGCCCTGCAGGCAGCCCACACCACGGGGGACCACCATACACCCCTCGGCATGCCCCACAGGCAGCCCATTCACCATGACCTGCAGGCTGCCCATCCACCCTGACCATGCCCTGCAGGCAGCTCACACCACAGGGGACCACCATACACCCATGGGCATGCCTCGCAGGCAGCCCATCCACCCTGACCATGACCCACAGGCAGCCCATCCACCCTGACCATGACCTGCAGGCAGCCCATCACCCCTGACCATGCCCTGCAGGCAGCCCACACCACAGGGGACCACCATACACCCCTGGGCATGCCTCGCAGGCAGCCCTTCCACCCTGACCATGACCCACAGGCAGCCCATCCACCATGGCCATGCCCTGCAGGCAGCCCACACCATGGGGGACCACCATACACCCCTGGGCATGCCTTGCGGGCAGTCCATCCACCCGGACCATGACCCAGAAGCAGCCCATCCGCCCTGACCATGACCTGCAGGCAGCCCATCACCCCTGAGCATGCCCTGCAGGCAGCCAACACCACGGGGGACCATCATACACCCCTGAGCATGCCCCGCAGGCAGCCCATCCACCCTGGCCATGCCCTGCAGGCAGCCCACACCAAGGGGGACCACCATACACCCCTGGGCATGCCCCACAGGCAGCCCATCCACCCTGACCATGACCCGCAGGCAGCCCATCCACCCTGGCTATGCCCCGCAGGCAGCCCATCACCCCTGACCATGACCCGTAGGAAGCCCACACCACAGGGGGGACATTTTTCCCGCAATTTGCCTGGCGCAGGCAAAGTACACATATTCATGGGGGTGTGGGAGCTGATTTTCATGTGTTTTGGCTGCTGCGAGCAGGGTATGTGTATTGAAGGGGGTGTGCGGGGAGATTTTCACGCCTTTTGGCTGCCGCGAGTGAGGTACGCGTATTCAAGGGGTGTGCAAGTACATTTTCACTGTTTTTGTCTGCCGTGAGCGGGGTACACATAGTTTTTCATGCGATTACAGTGTAGGTGACCTGTGAGCTGGTCCAGGGTTAGCGCGGCCCTTTGCGCCGTATTGGGGATTTCTATGGCTTTTCCTTGCGCAAGGGGCGTTCTCGGGGGGGGGGTAACTGTAGTTGCAGGATGTTCGCTGCTCCACGGCTGCAAATGGCTTGGGAAATCCATGAAAACGCGGTGCGCCAGAAAGCTGTTTGGCGCACACGGCTGGAACACGCTGGCGCACCCTCCCTCTCTACGCTGCCCACATGCGCTACTTATGCGCTGAATTCTATGAATTACCCCATTAGTGTCTGCCAGTTTAATATGTTGACAGAACATGCTTACATCCCAACAGCACCCATTCCAATTTATAGGTGCTTATTAAGTCTTTATTTTTTCTTTTGCATTCTGTCACTTCCAATTAATTTCACCCATTATAAAACTCAAACTACAAGTCACAGAATGCAAAAAAAAGAACACGACTGAACTTCAAAATTCAAAACTGCAAAATGTATATCAAGTAAACAAATAAAATGCTGTGCTTTCAAAATATCATTTTAGAAGCATTTTGAAGAAAGTTTAAAACATGCATTTCTGCATTTACAGCAGCAGTGTGTCACTTTTTCACAAAAGAAAGTAAAAGCAGAAAAAATAGATGTGTACACAATTTGTAATTGGCACTCAGTTTGTGGCAGTTTAATATATTGACAGTACATGTATACTTCGGAACGTAACCCATTACGATCTTCAGCTGCTTATGCAGTCCTACTTTTTTCTCTACATTCTCTGACTTGTACTCCAACTTTCACAATGGGCAAAGTGGAACTACAAGTTCTAGAACGCAAACAAAAAATCTAGGACTACATAAACACCTACTGATTAGAATACATCATGTTGGCAAGTAAGCATTTACTCCTAACATATTACACTTCCACACATCAACTGCCATTTAAAAAGTGTACTACCAAACTTTTCAATCAACTTTTCTTCTCACCTACACAACGTTACGAGCTTCTATAAATACACATACACATTTTCTTATCTTTCATGAAAATGCTCCTAAAAGCAACAATTTGTAACCATCCACCAATTATATTTACTGTTTTTCCCCTCCACTCCTCCTTCCTTCATAAATATTAACCTTGCTTACTAAAAGTACTTCGCCATTACCACATATACCCACTAACTTTCTTTTACAATTACCGGAAGGAAAGAAGCACATTACCGAAGACGACAACCAAAAAAAATGAATGTCCTTCACATTCAGAAAAGTAAGTAGATTAATGTACCAAGTATATACATGTAATTACAGCAGCACAGTTCCACTATATATTATCCCAGACTACTCTTTTCAAACCAACATTTCATTCACTATAGCGTTTATATTCCACAATCACACTCTTACTATTCCCATCTACACACTACTATTGCAACACCCACTTGTTGCTCAAAACATCACAATGAACCTACTCCCTTACTCACTAACCCAACACCATCACACCACTGCAGACTCTTACTCTCACAACCTTCCCAACCACACCTAATATACCACCTCTCAATCAAATAGTGCTCTAGTCATCTCCACAATCACTCCAACACACCCATGCACCATAAATGCATATACATTGTACAATTTTCCAATGCAAAATTTCTCTTTTACCAACAGACACAACAAAATGATTACTAAAATTCCACTCTGTAGAAAAAAATAATGCATAGAAACATTAAAAAAGAGCTAGTAACCTCACCCAGCAAAACTAAAAGAGCCACAACTAAAAAAGGTAAGGCCCCTTTTTCAAAAACTAAAAGTAAACAAAATGCACAAAGAAAAGCAGACCTACTAATGAACCTAACCCTCCATCTACCAGTGTTAACATAGTCATGTCAAAGTAGTCAATAAAATGTATGTTACAGAAAATGTTCCACTGTAGAGTTCTTCACAATCTCATAAAAACAACTGAAAAGCCTCAATCTACCCTTAAACACTACTACAGGAGACTAATCCTGCAGGGTTTTTCTACTAAAGAGAACATTGTTTATATTGATTTTAAACAGAATGAAACCACTAAGTAAATTAATCAATACATTACAAAAGCGACTTCTAAACATGCACCCTGTCAATATATAAATCTTTTCAAACTTCTGTAATGGTGAATGGATTCACACAAGCAGCACAGAACTGTATTTCAATGAAGAAGCTTATAAACAAGAACAACAAAATACAAATGCCATAGACAATAATGGTTGAGGGTATGAAATTTTGGACCACACCATTATGGCAAAATAAACCCTTATAGAAAAAAAGTACCCAACAAACTTTGAACCAAATGCTCCTTTCATCCAAAACAAATCACCCAGTGTACAAATGGACATGTAGCTCAGTGTGTAATCTATGCCAATAACCCTTCAAATGTTTACAACAATTTCTCAATAACTATGTGAAACTAAAAGACAAAAGTCGAATTTTAGGAACTGCTTGCAAAAGCACTTTCCACTCTGTCAGAATGTTAGCAACAGACCATTCTACTATACAGAATCTTGTGCATCAACTATACTATGGAACATTTCCTTCTCTAGAAGGGCACAATTTAAATAACATTCTCTTACATGGAACAGACAAAGAACTGCTTCAAGAAATAGAGAATATCCAATGTAAATACTTGACTTAGAAAATTCTGTACCTTCATAAAACATTACCGAAAACCTCATGAACATCCTAGTAAAGACATACAAGAAATAAATAGCTAAGTTTCAAAACACATCTGCTGAAATACCAGACCAAATATGTGTCTGTTGTCGAGGAACATTTTGTAAAAAGAGCACAAAAAAAGTATATCTAGCCTACAAAATAGAAGACAATGAAGACTCTGAATGGTTCCAATTAGCTTTATATCTAACAGCAGAAACTAAATACAAAAGAGCTGACCCCTCAAAGGTCTGTATGTTATGCAATACAAAGCTTGACAATAACCAAATGCCATTTCATACTATCACTAATTACATTAGCATTATAATACAAGCTAAAATACGCCTTCTACCGAAATTAGCCAAATCACCTCCATCTGAGTTACTAAAGGGCATCCATGGCAAAGAAGTATATTTGCCATTAGACCTAAAAGAAAATGTACACATTTAGGAGTACAATGATCAATAGATCAATCTTTGATTATACTAGATAATGGTGTGCCAACAAAGGACAAAAAAGGCAACAACTAGTTGACTTAAAAAGAGTTTGACAAGCTCTACAATATCTAAAAGAAAATAACGAATACTACAAAGATATAAGCATAGAGGTAACCACACAAAATATTCAAGACTCACCAGCAACTGGCCAATTCGATCGTGTAGATTCTGTTACTGCAGCCAACATTTTAGACCAGTATACAATTCACCCACTACACTCCAAAGACAAAATTGACGATGCATTAGAAAAATATCAAATGCATCAAGCCAAAAGATCCCCATTGAGCATATGGGAGAAAAGTGTAGAAGTACATTATTTTCCTCTACTCTGTCCTACAGGAAAAGGAGGAAGATATGATGAAAGGTCCACACAAATTTGTGCATCAGAATATCGCTCTTTAAGAATATATTCTGAAGACCAAAGATTCAGACAAAATATGAAATACATTTTCCACCTCCTCTTCCAAAGTGAACTAGCAACTCTATGTTATGGAGTTTCCCACACATTAAAAAAAGGCTCTTTCTTTTTAAACATATCCGCTACCCAACTGCTTCAAAAAATAGAAGACAAAGATGAAGTTCTGCAGTCAAGTTACACAATTCTCTTGGCAAACATGCGTGGTACAAAGGAATACTAGTTCTGAAGTCATGATGATGTACGTTGTATGCTAAAGAACCTAAGTCCACACAAATGGTTAGTTACTTTAAGTTGTACAGAGTCCGCATGGGATGACTTGCACAACTTCTTACACACTGCAAACTAAAAGAAAGATGGAATAGATATAAAAACACCAGGAGAACTCTGTTCTCTTGACCCTGTCAATGGATCAAGGTACTTACACCATCGCTTCATTGTCATGCTGCATTTTATCTGCAATAAAACTACCCCTGTGCTCGGAGAAGTGGAACAGTTCTTTTGGAGAAAAGAATATCAATCCAGAGGAGCACCACACATCCACATGCTTTTGTGGATAATAGATGCTCCCAAAATTGGCCAAGATAGTGACGCCACTGTTTTATAATTTATTGAAAATACATTACCTGCGACATCCCATCAAAAACCACAGATAATGACCTACATTCACAGGTTTTATGCTTCCAAAAACATAAGTGTGGCAAATACTGATGACATAGATATAAAAACAAAGGCAAATACTATACAAAAATATCACTTTGTCTTCCCTAGACCAGTTTGCAACAAAGGGCAAGTAAATAGCTTGATGCCTTCTGTTAGACACAGTGTAAAAAGCAAACACCTAATAAAACATACCATATTAAAAAGGGATTAAGCATCAAAGTATATCAATGATTACAATGCAAACATTGCCTTCTTGTGTAATGCATATATAGACATGTAATACAATGCAGACATTTCTACTGCAGTTGCAATATATGGTAAAGCCTATCTCATTAAAAGCTGCAAAAACAGAGCTAAAAGACCTCTGGGAGGACATATCATCTGACAAAAAACTAT
Source organism: Ambystoma mexicanum (assembly GCF_040938575.1). Classification (NCBI taxonomy): domain Eukaryota; kingdom Metazoa; phylum Chordata; class Amphibia; order Caudata; family Ambystomatidae; genus Ambystoma; species Ambystoma mexicanum. Next base: position 710,769,919 of record NC_090924.1, on the reverse strand, counting down.
CACAAAATGTGTGCAGCTTTGGTATACAAATGCTTTCCCATAGAGAATGTGGGTACTACAAAGCTGAAGACCATTTGACAGGTGGAGACTTATTAGGCAAATATGAACACATTAGGAGTAAGACAGTAAGGCAACAACGGCGTGGGTATCACTACTGGCACCATTGCTACTGTACCGCCATACGATGACTTCTGATCGCGGGTGCCCTTGCAGCCACCTGGTCTGACCATGTGGCTGTACCAGCACCTGCAAGCAGAACATGATAGTAGCAACGGTACCGTTATAAATGGTACAGCTGCTACCATCCTCCCCATTCCCGTTGAGCCCTATGGGGGCACAAATGGGAATGGAGACATACCGGTTCTGGCACCCGCGCAAGGGGAATTACCAGGTCCTCTGAGGTCGGAATGGCCCGGTGATTCCCCTTTCGCGGGTGCCGGAGCAGGAGCTAGATGCGAGTTTGGGGGTAGCCTTGCCGGTAAAACCGGCAAGGCTACCTCCAACCTCGTAATGAGGTTCATTTTCTGGCTGAACCTTGTAGCAGCTTCATCCTGAAAAAGAGTACTAAAATCCTACCAGTAGATAGAAAACGTAGTCACAAATGATCCCAACAGCCAGGACATTTTAAAAAACAACGTAATTGACACATAGTACCCAAACAAAGCACTGCTTTCGAAAACATGTGTCGTTACGACATTGCCCAAAACTATACCTACAAAAACAATGCCACACCAAATGACACAACTGGCAAATATTCAGTCTCAACTTCTGAAGGAAGCCTAGTAAAACTCAACAAACCCAGTCTAATTTATCAGGTAATGTTATCATGTAATTTACAATATAGAGAAATGCATTACATGGCCCTACCCCATCTTTTTAAACCTTGGAGAAAAGAAAATGAATTATTAGGTGACTCCGACTCATTTGAAACTGCATTCAAAGAAAATGAAAGCAGTAAAACAAATGACAATTTCAAACAAATCAAACAAATGTTGGACAATGAATGGCAAAAGGAGGAAGAAATTGAAGCTCAGCTAGACGAAGACACTCATGAGGGCAGTCACCTTCCCTTACAGGAAGTAAATAACCACTTGCAGAACCACTCACAAATGAAGCAGAAATAGCCATGACTGAGGTAGAAAATACAATTTATCAATATAAACTATCTGAGGAAGACTTGTCAGTGCTCGAATCACAGCTAAATGATGAACAACTCACCATTTATCTAGAAGTCACTCAAGAAATTGAACATGGTTTTAAACATCAATCTAAAACTGGTAGCTGTAAACATGATAAACCTCTGCTTCTGTATATAAGTGGTGAAACTGGTTCTGGTAAAACATTCTTAATTACAATAATCAGCACATTTCTATAAAACTTAACAAACAACAACCTTTCGCTGTAGTAACAGCACCCACAGGTTTAGCTGCCTACAACATAGGAGGTGTATTGTTACACTGACTACTGCTCCTCCCCATTCAACACCAAAATTAAAATACTACAAATTATCACCAGAAGCTGCTACTGAAGTACAGAGAATTCTAAAAGAAATGAAAGTGCTCCTGTTAAATAAAGTAAGCATGGTTTCCAACCTCGCATTGGCCTTAATTCATTTCTGAATGCCGAAGTCTTAAAAACCAACTATGAAGAACTGTTTGGAGGAAAACATGTTATTATTTTTGGAGACCTCCTACAGTTAACACCAGTGAAAAGTGAACCTATTTTCAAAACATTAGGACACAAACAATGCTGCCATGCCCTTGGCAGCATTGGAAATGTAAATCTCGGCCAACATTTTCACTAAAGAGAAGTAGCTCAAAACATGTGTCAGTCTACAGACCTCACCTATGCTAACATTTCAAAGAGCATTAGAACTGGTTTGCTTACTAAAGATGCAAATTCCATCTTAAATAGTAGTATACTGCATGAGCTATATGGACGAAACACATTTGCTCCTGATGTCATGGAGAAATTAACTCAACAAAATCTAGAATGTATATATTTAATGCCACTTCAACGAGACAATGTTGAAAAAAGGAATGCAACCCATGCTGCATATCAGCTCCACAGACAAACTAGAAGTGCACGGCATGACACTTCCTATATGTCAACAAGCAACAGCACGACTAAATAGCTGAGAAATATGTAGCTACAACACAGCTGGATTGGAGAAAATATTGACTTTGTGTATGAACTGCAGAGTAATTCTAAAACATAACCTTGACATAGAACAAGGTTTAGTCAATGGAACACGTGGTACAGTTGTTGGCTTCCAAACATATCCAAATGACAACAACATTCAGTTTGTCATCTACTTTGACAAACTTGCCAAAGTTTAAAAAATTGGCCAGACAATAGCACATTTCCTTCTTTTCAAAGACATGTACATACACAAAAAGCAATTTTCTATATCGCTTGCATATGCTGTCACTATTCACAAATCACAAGGTCTAACCCTAGATCAAGCATTGATTGAAATTGTCAGCACAGTCTTTAAAGAAGGTATGAGTTACGTAGCACTTTCACGTCTCCGTACACTTAATGGTCTATTCCTAGTTAACTTTGATGAAAACGAAGTCAACACTGACATTCCTTGCAGAGAGGAATACAACAGGCTATGGGCACTATACACCCCTCATCTATATATGTACCATGTACCTGAAAAAAGAAAGCTTTAAAAAGATAATACAAACATAAGCTATGGTAGATTTCCCAACAATACCGCTAAAAAAACGATGACCAACTCCTTCTGCATCAAACAATACAACCACAAAACGGTTGAGTGCAAAGTAAACTGCACGTCCATCAGAAAAGAAAGACATACATATCTCTCCTCCAGAAAGATCTGCAGACTCATCAAACGTTTCACAAACAGAACTGTCTGGTCCATTTAAATTTATAAACACCAATGGAGTACATTGTTATGCTAATGTGACAATGGGCCTCATTACAAGTATGCAGGTAGCAATGCCGCTGTTAGCGGCATGGCTACCCCCATACCGAGTACCAGGTCCGGGTTCCCGGAATGGAGAATTACCGGGCCATTCCCACCTTGGAGGGCACAGTAATTCCCTTTCCCCATTCCCATTCAATCCCCCATAGGGCTCAATGGGAATGAGGAGGATGCAAACAACGGGCCCGTTAATGACGGGCCCGTTGTTTTTATCCTGGTCTTTTCGCAGGACCCGCTAAGGATGCCTGGTAAAAGCACTACCAGCTTCACCTCCTCAGAGGTATTCTTCCCTTCCTCTCCTTCCCCCAGAAGCTCACTGTCTCCCGAGCCCTGGTTCTCTCGAAGCTGGACTACTGTAACAGCCTCTATCTTAATCTGCCTGCCTCCACTCTCCGCCCTCTGCAACTCATCCAGAACAGAACTGCGAGACTTGTCCTTGGCCTCAAGCCCAGGGACCGTATCTCTCCAGGACTGAAATCTCTACACTGGCTCCCAGTGGCTGCGAGGATAAAGTTCAAAACCCTCTGCATTGTCCACAAGGCCTTCTGGGGCCTGGGTCCTAAATACCTTCAACTCTCTCTTCCCAAATATCTTCCTTCCCGAGCCCTTCGCTCATCCGCCTCCAATTCCCTCAGGGTTAGCCGCTTCTCGAAGCAACGAGCTGGGGGTAGATCTCTCTCCGCGGCAGGGGCCTCCCTCTGGAACAGCCTTCCTGCCTCCCTGAAACTTGAGGAGAACCATCTCCGGTTCCGGAAGCACCTCAAAACCTTCATCTTTGCTTCTGCTTTCTCTCTCCCTCTCCCCTGCTGAACAGCTAATTAATTCTTCACTGAAACTGCACTTATCCTGCAACTGGACCACTCTAGACGGCCTCGGTCCTTGGCCCAGCCACTCTCCTCTTGCACTGATGCCCTGGAACCCCTTTGCACTGCGGGACTGTCTCTGTATCCCTACAGCCCCCCCCCCCCTTCCCCAGCACTTGCTCTGCACTTACCTCGCACTTGCCACCAGCTGGCCCTATTTATTTATTTATTTATTACTTTACGCCACTTACCTTGTACTGCACTTCCCCCCCTCCCCTTCCCTTTGCACTTTTCCCCCTCCCCCACCCCTGCACTTGCGCGATCTGAATGACACCTGGCCTAGTAGGATCGTTGTCTGTCTCCTCTTGTCCCTCCCCTCCCTGCCTCGTCGCGCCTTGAAACACCTGTGTATAGGCGCGTTACAAATACCATATCATATCATATCATATCATGTACATGGGCCTTTAAATCCAACATGGAAGCACCCACACAGTCTAGTTCTAAGAACTAAGCCATGTGGTCTAGTGTTTTGGGTGTGACAGGCCTGGAACTACTTTCCCTGATACTACTTTACCTGGGCTATATAAACCACACCCTGACTGCAGAACACGCTTAGTGTTATTCTGCAACCAGCAGTGTGACGCTCACCGTGTCCAGCTCCTGGTCTTCAGCATCTTCCTGTAATCCTGCAAGAACAAGAACAAGATTATTCTGTTTTACCTGAGAAAACACCATCCAGCACTCAGCATCTCAAATGGGCTGCAATCTGTGGAAACCGAGAGAAGAAGAAACATCACTCACCTGCAAGTACTAGCTTAAGGACTTCCGGCGAACCGCTCCCACAGCTGCTGTTCGAACATTGCGACCCGCAATAACGAGAAAGGGAAAAACAATATTAGAATGCGTGCTTCCAAAGCATCGAATTCCATCAGTCTTACCTGAATTCCATCACACTACGCCACGCTTCCATCCGGAGCACCACAGCAACATCTGCAAAGGAAAAGAGACATATTCAGGTTCGTTTTCAATATTAAACAACCGCACAGCACTGTACTTACCTTAACGGATTCCGGGGGCCTGTTTTTCATCGCGCTCTCATCCACTCTCAGCACCACAGCGGCCTGTGAGGAGAAGAAGAAGAAAACACAGGTTAGCTTTAAAAGACAATAAAGGCGCTCTGCTTCGTGCTTTCTGTTACCCAGAAAACGTGCCTCTCTATCCGGCACGCCAGCATCAAGACCTTCACACCTGAAAAGGAGATAAAGACATTAACGAATGCCCACCATAAACAGAACAAAGACTTACAATTAAAAAACATATCTGCCTACCAGCAGATTTGGGGTCACAGCAGACCTGGGCCCAAGGAAGGAGTACTGCACCAGTGAAGCAACTCGGGCAGCTCGCCAACAAACATCAAGCGCCCCTGCACAAGAAACGCAGGACGGATAGCTCATCCTACAAATAACTAAGGTGAGAAAAGAACCCAGTGGGAAGGGAATCAGTCAGAGGGAGGTGGGAGATTCACCCATTAGAGACAGTTATCACAAATCCTCCCTTCTGTAATTGCAGATTCATTATTCAGCACTGGGCAACTATGCATCCAGAGTTCCAGCACTCAGAGCCTTCCAGACGCCCTCGGGGATATAAGGTGAGCGTAACACAGGGCTCTAGGCTGCAGATGTCAAAAAAATAAGTGGTTGGTTTGAATGTAACAATACCTCAGTTACTCAAAAACATAGTTTACCAGCAAATTAAGCAAATGCCTACTTAATGTTCACTAAACCCAAATTTAGTGACTAAACTATAACACAATTAACAGTTAGAATATGTCAGCAGGTATCTAACTACATCCATAATACCACAATAGTACTTTTGAAATTCAATCTAGTTAGAATATGCCAATAGGTATCTAACTACTTGAAAAATACCCTTCATTTCAAAACACTTGAAATACGCCATCGCAATTCTTATATGACAAAACATCTTCTAACCGCTAATGTAGTTAGAATATGCCAACAGGAATCTAACTACTTGAGGCATTGCCTTAATCACAACATACTACAAACAAACATAATATCACCCTTACACTCACATAACTGTAATCATGTTTTTTAAAATCCATCATGGATTTTCTTTCCCAATGACCCAATGATTATTTCATGTCAAAACAACAACAGTGTGTCATACACTAATGTTGTACCAAACATAGTACTTCGAATGTACTGTTTATGAGAGTCTAAATTGCATACAACTAAAACTTTTAAACTATCCTGCTTAACAAATTGGACTGTTTTTCCCCACAGAAAATAAACCAGAGATTCCAGCATCATAACGCTATAAAACTAAGTAGCCATAACAATTATAATCAAATACATATTCTATGAGCTCTATCCTCAATTGTACTACAATTATAAATACCACATACAGTTCAATTACATCATTCCTCCATACTACAAACACTTTGTACTCCCACCACTTTACCTATAATTACTATACACATAGTACTACTATGGTGATTCTGGCCATACACCTACTACATTACCTATAATTACTATACACATTACTACTGTGGTGGTTGTGGCCAGTGGACATATTCTTGGGGCCATCTCCTCACTGGCCTCAACCACCACAATCCACTTAACTATATAATAAGTACACACCATACGCCGTCAACTAATAAAACTCACTGTGACCCCCCTGCAATCGAAATAATGTCCACGGACACAGAAACTGACATCGGACACGGCAGCATTTCCAAACCCTTTTTTCACCTATAAAAACAGCTCCATATTAACTTCATTCCACCCATTTCTATGCATCTTTCAGCCATCAAATAACCCCAAATTTCTTTTCCAAGCTGTCCATTCATGATGTTGTCCATGAACTACCACGACGTCCGTGCACTGTATGACACCTGCCCAACCTTTTCCAACCTACAAAAATAGCCCCATATCATCTTTTTGCCCACTCCCCCACCCTTCCCAGCCCCTATTTCCACCACCAAATATCCCAAAATGTGTTTTCCATATTTTTTCCCCACCACGTCTGGTGTCCGTGGAGCCAACATGGCGGGCGTTTCCAAAAATATGAACCACCTCACACTTTTCACCATCCAATCAGTGGATGCGTCTGATGTCCATGGACCTCACGCCACCCTCCGAATCAATCGGAGGACCATCCATGGACCTACGTTTTGGTAATTTTTAACAAAACTACTGGACGGAATTACACAAAATTTACAAAAGCACGCTTTTGAGACCACAAATTTGGTGTAAATCTGTCCACCGGTCTGGGCTGTAGCCATGAGCAAATCTTTATTTCCATTGCATCTATGGAAAAATAACACATTTTGGGACCCCCTATAACTTTGAACCCCCTTAACCTTTTAACTGCCATGATTCCCCCCCCCAGTGCCAAGGCCTTTTTTGGTGATTTTGGTATTTCGCCATCCAATGCCTTCTAACGTTTTCTGTTTCATTAACCCCTTAAGTGCCTAGGTCAAGGTATCTCGTCCTTGGCAAAAGGGAGATAATCCCAAGGCGAGATACCTCGCCCTTGCCACTTAAGGTTAACAAAACCCCACCAAACTCTGCAGAATCAATCTAATGGGGCCATATACTGTATTTGCAAAGGTTTGTAAGGGTTCATCCAGAGGGGGGTGAAATTATAAGCTAGTCAAAAAGTGTTCTTCCTATGGGTCCTATATATTATAGGGTGGTGATAGCCGCTCTGTAGTTAAGGCGAGTCGTGGACCCATAGGATTTGAGTAATAGATTTGACCGAAACTTCAAAAGTGATTACGAGTCTGCGCCCCCACAGACTGCAAAGTTTTGTAAAGATTAGTTAAAAAAAAAGAAAGTTATTAAGTGTCCCCAAAAAATGTTTTCCTAAAGTGTGGCCTACTGCCTATTCATTTTCCCATAGACAAGAAAGGTCAATTTGTGCCAAAGCGCACAGATCAAACCGCTGGACAGATTTGGACCAGGTCTGAAACAACTTGGGCACAAAGCATTTAAAAGAGTGCTTTGCTTCGTTTGGGGTTATTCTGTGCAGTAGTTATTTAAATATTTGATGGAGAAGAGGGTTCCATCTTTCCCCCCAAAAATAGTGATATCTCCCATGTTGCATTGGAGGCTCATGGATTTCAGAAATGAAACGACTGCCATCTTTTTTTTTCTCTCAATGCAAGAGATATTTGCAGCTGTAGCCCATTACGTGGGAACATGAAATGCAGTGAATGTGATGATACCTCCTGAGTGAAAAAACATAAGCAAAGGGGGGAGAACAACTGTATGGTGCTTGGGTCGATTTTTCAGGGGCCTTCAGCCAAGTGGACAGGGACAGGCTCTTGTTGAAGCTAAGAGCAAAAGGTATTCCAGAGGGGCTTTTGGTGATGCTCATTGAATTCCATAAAGAAAACGTTATCAGAGTGAGATTAGATTCAGAGGGCCACCTGTCAGAACCAGTGAGAGTAAACTGGGGGGTGAGGCAGGGATGTCTAGGGGCCCCCCTATTTTTCAATTTATATACAGCTGATATGGGGGACTTCCTAGCACCCTTTACATTAGCTAGCCCTTCCATAAGTGGGAGAAAAATACACTGGCTGGCCTATGCCGACAACGTGGTGGTACTGGTTAAAACGGTCATACTCAATGGTATTCAAAAATATGCTGTGGAAAATGGGCTCTCGCTAAACTCAAGTAAATCAAGGGTGTTGTTCTGTAGACAAAAGAACAAAAAAATGATCTTCCCAAAATTGTCAATGGGTGGGGAGGTAATTACAAGGGTGGAGGACTTGATTTATCTGGGGTATAAGATCTATGCCACCCCAGCAATATGTAAGGCAGACTTAGACCTTGATATAAAAATAAAACCAATTGCAGCACAAATGAAACACATTCTCTGGAAATATAGTAAATTTTCAATCATACCAGTCCTTAAATTCTACCAGGCCAAAGTCATCCCTGTCCTACTATATGGTCTTGAAGCCAAACCTCAATTATGGGATACGCCTTGGCAAAAATGGGAAGGTCTTTTATGGAACTATGCACTAGGTCTACCAATGAGCTTAGATCATTAAAATCTCAATGATGGAAATTGATATTACTGCAACACTGTATTACGATGACCCAAGACGATTCACTATATGCAGACATGAGAAAGCTTCTGGAGGCGGGCAGCTCTTAATATCTGGGTAGGTTAGACCTACTGGTGAAGGAACAGCTAGGGAGTGCGGATATAGACCCAAAACTGCTGAAGAAAAACCCAACAAAGGTTAAAAAAAGTGGGAGGAAACGGACTGGATCCAGACACTTGAAAAAATAAGATCAGGGCCCAACCTGAATCCTCTCCAAATGTCGGAAAGAAAATTGGGCTTCCTCAGTAAATATCTAATTAAGTTCCCAGATTCGGAGACTAAGGAATACATTTATGAGACTACGACTGAACATCTTACATACAGGGGAAATCGTAGCGAGAAGAGGTCTGGGGGCCCGAGCCTCGAATTTGTGTCAGATGTGTGTCAATCCAGAAAATCAATCTATCAAACATCTGATGTTGGAGTGTGAGGACACAAGAAGTTCCAGAAAACAGTTCTTCAGCAGGTTCCTTTCCGATTCAACATATTGGGGGTATGTCAGGGGGCGCTAGACTGCCGGCCAGGATGCCGGCCTCCTTGCGAGCTCTGTGTAGCTCCCATGAAAATCCTGAAGAATCGTAGCCACTGTGGTGTGTGTTCCACCTGATGATGCCTCCCACTTGTAGATAAGGCGATTCCACTCAGAAAGATATAATTTACACATCGGTCCCATGAGCAAGAAGGTGCTGCCCCCCCTCCTCCCTGCCGGCGCGAGGCGCAGCCTCCAGGAGAGAAGGAGAGGATCCTGCACGAGAGGAGCAGCCGGCAAAGAAACAGAACTACGCCTGCGAAACCTGCCTGGGGAGAGCCAGAGACATCAAGCCAGCACCCAGAACTGCGGAGAGTCCAGCCGCCGCGAGGCCGAGTCACTGACGCAGGGCCTGCAGAGCCCCGGCGTGCCGGTGTGGGGGAGGGAGACAACATCAGACGCTCGAGCCGGGAGCTCCGGCAAACAGGTACGAGCACCCCGCGCACCCTCCAGACTCCTGCAGGCGCAGTGGGTCCCACGCGAATCCCCGGTCTCCCCAAGTGACATTTAAATAATCGGAGGCCGTTGGTGCTTTGAGCGACCCCGAGCTCGGGACCACCCATGCGGCGGAGACAGAGACAGGGTGGAGTCCGGGTCTCATCATCGTCGTGTTACACCACCACTTCACCGGAGAAATGAGCAGCAGGCACTCACCTCCAGAGCTTGGCGACAGCGCTCCATTAGAGGCCAATTCGGTCCCTGATAAAATAGCTCCCCAAGTTGTAAAGACACCAGAACAAAACACTGGCACCAACAGCAGTGCTCCCATTCCCATCCGACGTATAACAGCGTCTCAATCCGGCCTCTCTCAAGCTCCCAGTAGAAGGCCCCAGACCTGCTCCACACAGCCTTTTTGGCACATCAGCGTCCACACCTGCATCAATCATGGAGAAAACAGACAGGCTACAAAAAAAGCTTAACTTTGAAAGCAGCTCCTCGGCAAGAACACCCGCGGCCAACAGCAGATCCCAGTCCCCTAATCAAGGAGCAACACACAATGAGGGTGAGGCGCAGGAATTTGACATTAGAGAAATTCTGCTTGACCTGAAAGCCGGCATAGGCATCCTTGGGAGTAAACTTGACACCCTCTCCTCCAAAGTCGACCAGCTCCAACATCGGCTGGACAAGCACGCAGACAGGTTGGACCCAGTTGAACAAAGAGTATCCGACCTTGACGACGGCACAGGAACCCTAACCTCCAGAGTATATGCACTGGAAACACAAATGAAAGCGGTATGCACCAAGAATGAGGATTTGGAAGGTCGTTCTCGGCGTAACAACATCAGGATAGTTGGCATTAGAGAGCATCAACTCGTCATCAGGATGGAAGATCATGTACAAAAGATGTGCATAGACCTATTTGGGAGTGAGATCCTTTCCAAGTTGTTTGTCGTCGAAAGAGCCCACAGAATTCCCAACACAAGGCCAATTCCAGGAGCGAACCCTTGCCCGATCATAGCGAAATTGCTGAACTACAAAGATACAATTCTGAGAGCCGCAAGGGATAAAGGAGACATCCAATATGAAGGAGACAAGATCCAGTTCTTCCCGGACTTCTCCCAAGCAGTTCAAGCGCAAAGAAGATCGTTCACAACTGTGAAACCCAGACTGCAAGAAAATCAAATTCAATACTCAATGCTTTTCCCGGCCAAGCTTTGTATCCAACATGACAGGAGGACCCAATTCTTTAACACACCAGAAGAAACAAGTGACTAACTGGACCGTCCGGATAAAGACCCGCTATGAACAATGGCAGACCACAAAGGGGCAACAGACCCAGAAGAGATCCTCCGTAAAACTCACCAGATGGACACTCGAAACTGAGGCAGAATGACATCCTAGACGATTCAAACTCACCACCACGGAATAAGACCAGTAAGAGTTGTGGGAGCCAGCCCCCTCTTGGAGGGCCACCGGTGCCCCAAGCACAGCAACGTTGGTTGTATTGTTTACAAGGGATAGTTTATATGGGCCAGTTGCGGGTTGCCCATACAGGGGAGGGATTCTAGTTCCACGAAGCCGCCACGTACCTCGCACCCTTGCCTCTCGACAATCAGACGACGAAAAGCCAAGCAGGCAGTAGTTGATTCCTCAGAACTCCTTCTTAATCCAAGACTCCAGGCCGACTCATGAGTCTCAACCCGACATGTTCATAACATTTCTCTTAAATGGCAATGACAACGTTTAGGATCGCCACCTGGAACATTTGTGGTGGTAACCAACCAGCGAAAACGAGAAGGATCCTCCAATATCTGCGAAGACATAAAATCAACATTGCCATTCTTCAAGAAACTTATCTTACATCGTCCTCAGAATCCCACTGGGCCAAATCATGGGGCTGTCACCGTTATTTCTCATCCTACTCGTTGTACGTCAGAGGAGTCGCTATCCTGATAGACAGGCGAACCAATTTCAGTCTAATCGACTCAAACAAAGATTCCGAGGGGAGAGCCCTGCTGGTGAGAGGGATAATCGCCGGGAAGGAGGTGGTGTTGGTCAACTCTTATGCTCCAAACACGGACAGACCAGACAACTTCAACTGGGTGATGTCCCGCCTAGGAGGGATCAACGCAACAACCATCGACCCCAGGCTCGATAAATCCCACAAAACGCCGGGGTCGCCCTCCAAAGCCAGCGCCCAAGTCCAAGAGATCTGTCACACATTCGGCCTATCTGACACGTGGCGGAGACATAATCGAGACACCAGAGAATACACCTTTTACTCAGCCGTTCAAAACTCCAGTTCTCGAATTGACTACATCTTGGCCTCAACTCACAGTCCGTTCGACTGGGGAAAGAGTCAAATTATGCCAAGTTCCTTCTCAGACCACTCAATGGTCATACTAGACGCCACCCGAGCAGGCTCCACAATTCCTGGCCTCAATTGGAGATTTAAACCAGGTTCACTCACAGACGTTGTATTCACAGCAGAACTGCGCCAAGAAATAACCTCTTTCCTGGAAATTAACCAGGACTCGGTCGACTCCGCCAGTACAGTATGGGAAACACTCAAGTGCTAGGTGAGAGGAATATGCTTAGCAAAAGAAAACAGTATATTAAAACTAATTTGTGGGGAACTCGCAAGCAGCAAGCATCACCTAAAGGACCTAGAGCATAAATCCTCTGCATCCCCAGACCCTCGCATCCAGGCCAAATTAAAATTAAAATTAAAAGAAGAACTCAGGAACTTCAGAGAAACAGCCGAACGAGAACTAAAATTCTTAGGCCACAGGCACCGGATCAGACAATATGGAGAGGGACAAAAACCTGGGGCATTGCTAGCCCGCCTACTCACAATCGACAAAATACCACCCCGCATCGAACACATCAAAGATGCACAAGGCCAACTGGTATACACAGAAGAAAATATCTCCAATGCGTTTTGCGAATTCTATCGAAACCTATACAGTTCTAAAGGTGCCCCGGACCAAGAATCAATACAAGAATTTCTCAACGACACCGAACTATACTGGGTCAGCTCGTAACTACGCAAACCTCTGAACGCTCCTATCTCACTGGAAGAGATTCAGGAAGCAATAAAAACCTGCCAAACACCAAAGCACCAGGTCCCGACGGGCTAAATGGAGAATTTTACAAAGCGCATGCATCAATTGTGGCCTCTCTTCTACTTCAAGTTTATGAAGATTCAGTGAAGCGAGGATCACTTCCATCCACAATG